>NW_022279821.1:0-115874 GCF_009193385.2 Nasonia vitripennis
TCAAAGTTGATGTACTGTCGTTCGTTTCCGATCCTCAAGTACAACACTTGAGTAAATGCAAAATGTCGTCATTATCCGGTTTGAATTATTATATGACAATATACTATTGTAATAAGCCTAATGTTATAGTGACGACGTTGCAATTTGAGGTAATTATATTGTCGTTCTTATCCCGGATTAGTTTTTTTCCGTTATAATTGAAAATGTCGTTAGTATCCGGTCGTTAAAGGGCTTATTAGATTATGAATATAATTAATAAATTTTATCAGGATATTTAGTCTAGGTCAGCTCCGTTTGTTCAAAGTTGATGTACTGTCGTTCGTTTCACGGTCCTCAAGTACAACACTTGAGTAAATGCAAAATGTCGTCATTATCCGGTTTGATAATTATATGACAATATACTATTGAATAAGCCTAATGTTATAGTGACGACGTTGCAATTTGAGGTACTATATTGTCGTTCTTATCCCGGATTAGTTTTTTCCGTTATAATTGAAAATGTCGTTAGTATCCGTCATTAAAGGGATTATTAGATTATGAATAATTGATAAATTTTGTGAGTAGATTTAGTCTAGGTCAGCTCCGTTTGTTCAAAGTTGATGTACTGTCGTTCGTTTCCGATCCTCAAGTACAACACTTGAGTAAATGCAAAATGTGGTCATTATCCGGTTTGAATTATTATATGACAATATACTATTGTAATAAGCCTAATGTTATAGTGACGACGTTGCAATTTGAGGTACTATATTGTCGTTCTTATCCCGGATTAGTTTTTTACGTTATAATTGAAAAGGTCGTTGGTATCCGTCATTAAAGGGCTTATTAAATGTCGTTAGTATCCGATCATTAAAGGGATTATTAGATTATGAATAAATTAATAAATTTTGTGAGTAGATTTAGTCTAGGTCAGCTCCGTTTGTTCAAAGTTGATGTACTGTCGTTCGTTACCGGTCCTTAAGTACAACACTTGAGTAAATGCAAATTGTCGTCATTATCCGGTTTGAATTATTATATGACAATATACAATTGTAATAAGCCTAATGTTATTGTGACGACGTTGCGATTTGAGATACTATATTGTCGTTCTTATCCCGGATTAGTTTTTTCCGTTATAATTGAAAATGTCGTTAGTATCCGGTCCTTAAAGGGCTTATTAGATTATGAATAAATTAATAAATTTTATCAGGATATTTAGTCTAGGTCAGTTCCGTTTGTTCAAAGTTGATGTACTGTCGTTCGTTTCCGATCCTCAAGTACAACACTTGAGTAAATGCAAAATGTGGTCATTATCCGGTTTGAATTATTATATGACAATATACTATTGTAATAAGCCTAATGTTATTGTGACGACGTTGCGATTTGAGATACTATGTTGTTGTTCTTATCCCGGATTAGTTTTTTTTCCGTTATAATTGAGAATGTCGTTAGTATCCGGTACTTAAAGGGCTTATTAAAATGTCGTTAGTATCCGGTCATTAGAGGGATTATTGGATTATGAATAAATTAATAAATTTTAAGAATCGATTTAGTCCGGGTCAGCTCCGTTTGCTCAAAGTTGATGTACTGTCGTTCGTTTCCGGTCCTCAAGTACAACACTTGAGTAAATTCAAAATGTCGTCATTATCCGGTTTGAATTATTGTATGACAATATACTATAGTAATAAGCCTAATGTTATAGTGACGACGTTGCATTTTGAGGTACTATATTGTCGTTCTTATCCCGGATTAGTTTTTTTCCGTTATAATTGAAAATGTCGTTAGTATCCGGTACTTAAAGGGCTTATTAAATGTCGTTAGTATCCGGTCCTTAAAGGGCTTATTAGATTATGAATAGATTAATAAATTTTTTGAGTAGATTTAGTCTAGGTCAGCTCCGTTCGTTCAAAGTTGATGTACTGTCGTTCGATTCCGGTACTTAAGTACAACACTTGAGTAAATGCAAAATGTCGTCATTATCCGGTTTGAATTATTATCTGACAATATACAATTGTAATAAGCCTAATGTTATTGTGACGACGTTGCGATTTGAGATACTATATTGTCGTTCTTATCCCGGATTAGTTTTTTTCCGTTATAATTGAAAATGTCGTTAGTATGCGGTCGTTAAAGGGCTTATTGGATTATGAATAAATTAATAAATTTTATCAGGATATATAGTCTAGTTCAGCTCCGTTTGTTCAAAGTTGATGTACTGTCGTTCGTTTCCGATCCTCAAGTACAACACTTGAGTAAATGCAAAATGTCGTCATTATCTAATTTGAATTATTATATGACAATATACTATTGTAATAAGCATAATGTTATAGTGACGACGTTGCAATTTGAGGTACTATATTGTCGTTCTTATCCCGGATTATTTTTTTCCGTTATAATTGAAAATGTCGTTAGTATCCGGTCCTTAAAGGGCTTATTAGATTATGAATAAATTAATAAATTTTATCAGGATATTTAGTCTAGGTCAGTTCCGTTTGTTCAAAGTTGATGTACTGTCGTTCGATTCCAGTACTTAAGTACAACACTTGAATAAATGCAAAATGTCGACATTATCCGGTTTGAATAATTATATGACAATATACTATTGAAATAAGCCTAATGTTATAGTGACGACGTTGCGATTTGAGATACTATATTGTCGTTCTTATCCCGGATTAGTTTTTTTCCGTTATAATTGAAAATGTCGTTAGTATGCGGTCGTTAAAGGGCTTATTGGATTATGAATAAATTAATAAATTTTATCAGGATATATAGTCTAGTTCAGCTCCGTTTGTTCAAAGTTGATGTACTGTCGTTCGTTTCCGATCCTCAAGTACAACACTTGAGTAAATGCAAAATGTCGTCATTATCTAGTTTGAATTATTATATGACAATATACTATTGTAATAAGCATAATGTTATAGTGACGACGTTGCAATTTGAGGTAATATATTGTCGTTCTTATCCCGGATTAGTTTTTTTCCGTTATAATTGAAAATGTCGTTAGTATCCGGTCGTTAAAGGGCTTATTAGATTATGAATAAATTAATAAATTTTATCAGGATATTTAGTCTAGGTCAGCTCCGTTTGTTCAAAGTTGATGTACTGTCGTTCGTTTACGGTCCTTAAGTACAACACTTGAGTAAATGCAAAATGTCGTCATTATCCGGTTTGAATAATTATATGACAATATACTATTGAAATAAGCCTAATGTTATAGTGACGACGTTGCAATTTGAGGTACTATATTGTCGTTCTTATCCCGGATTAGTTTTTTTCCGTTATAATTGAAAATGTCGTTAGTATCCGGTCATTAAAGGGATTATTAGATTATGAATAAATTGATAAATTTTGTGAGTAGATTTAGTCTAGGTCAGCTCCGTTTGTTCAAAGTTGATGTACTGTCGTTCGTTTCCGATCCTCAAGTACAACACTTGAGTAAATGCAAAATGTGGTCATTATCCGGTTTGAATTATTATATGACAATATACTATTGTAATAAGCCTAATGTTATAGTGACGACGTTGCAATTTGAGGTACTATATTGTCGTTCTTATCCCGGATTACTTTTTTTACGTTATAATTGAAAAGGTCGTTAGTATCCGGTCATTAAAGGGCTTATTAAAATGTCGTTAGTATCCGATCATTAAAGGGATTATTAGATTATGAATAAATTAATAAATTTTGTGAGTAGATTTAGTCTAGGTCAGCTCCGTTTGTTCAAAGTTGATGTACTGTCGTTCGTTACCGGTCCTTAAGTACAACACTTGAGTAAATGCAAATTGTCGTCATTATCCGGTTTGAATTATTATATGACAATATACAATTGTAATAAGCCTAATGTTATTGTGACGACGTTGCGATTTGAGATACTATATTGTCGTTCTTATCCCGGATTAGTTTTTTTCCGTTATAATTGAAAATGTCGTTAGTATCCGGTCCTTAAAGGGCTTATTAGATTATGAATAAATTAATAAATTTTATCAGGATATTTAGTCTAGGTCAGTTCCGTTTGTTCAAAGTTGATGTACTGTCGTTCGATTCCGGTACTTAAGTACAACACTTGAGTAAATGCAAAATGTCGTCATTATCCGGTTTGAATTATTATCTGACAATATACAATTGTAATAAGCCTAATGTTATTGTGACGACGTTGCGATTTGAGATACTATATTGTCGTTCTTATCCCGGATTAGTTTTTTTCCGTTATAATTGAAAATGTCGTTAGTATCCGGTCGTTAAAGGGCTTATTGGATTATGAATAAATTAATAAATTTTATCAGGATATATAGTCTAGTTCAGCTCCGTTTGTTCAAAGTTGATGTACTGTCGTTCGTTTCCGATCCTCAAGTATAACACTTGAGTAAATGCAGAATGTCGTCATTATCTGGTTTGAATTATTATATGACAATATACTATAGTAAAAAGCCTAAGCTTATAGTGACGACGTTGCAATTTGAGATACTATGTTGTTGTTCTTATCCCGGATTAGTTTTTTTTCCGTTATAATTGAGAATGTCGTTAGTATCCGGTACTTAAAGGGCTTATTAAAATGTCGTTAGTATCCGGTCATTAGAGGGATTATTGGATTATGAATAAATTAATAAATTTTAAGAATCGATTTAGTCCGGGTCAGCTCCGTTTGCTCAAAGTTGATGTACTGTCGTTCGTTTCCGGTCCTCAAGTACAACACTTGAGTAAATTCAAAATGTCGTCATTATCCGGTTTGAATTATTGTATGACAATATACTATAGTAATAAGCCTAATGTTATAGTGACGACGTTGCATTTTGAGGTACTATATTGTCGTTCTTATCCCGGATTAGTTTTTTTCCGTTATAATTGAAAATGTCGTTAGTATCCGGTACTTAAAGGGCTTATTAAAATGTCGTTAGTATCCGGTCCTTAAAGGGCTTATTAGATTATGAATAGATTAATAAATTTTTTGAGTAGATTTAGTCTAGGTCAGCTCCGTTCGTTCAAAGTTGATGTACTGTCGTTCGATTCCGGTACTTAAGTACAACACTTGAGTAAATGCAAAATGTCGTCATTATCCGGTTTGAATTATTATCTGACAATATACAATTGTAATAAGCCTAATGTTATTGTGACGACGTTGCGATTTGAGATACTATATTGTCGTTCTTATCCCGGATTAGTTTTTTTCCGTTATAATTGAAAATGTCGTTAGTATCCGGTCATTAAAGGGCTTATGAGATTATGAATAAATTAATAAATTTTATCAGGATATTTAGTCTAGGTCAGCTCCTTTTGTTCAAAGTTGATGTACTGTCGTTCGTTTCCGGTCCTCAAGTACAACACTTGAGTAAATGCAAAATGTCGTCATTATCCGGTTTGAATTATTATATGACAATATACTATTGTAATAAGCCTAATGTTATAGTGACGACGTTGCAATTTGAGGTACTATATTGTCGTTCTTATCCCGGATTAGTTTTTTTTCCGTTATAATTGAAAATGTCGTTAGTATCCGGTCATTAAAGTGCTTATTAAAACGTCGTTAGTATCCGGTCATTAAAGGGATTATTGGATTATGAATAAATTAATAAATTTTATGAGTCGATTTAGTCCAGGTCAGCTCCGTTTGCTCAAAGTTGATGTACTGTCGTTCGTTTCCGGTCCTCAAGTACAACACTTGAGTAAATTCAAAATGTCGTCATTATCCGGTTTGAATTATTGTATGACAATATACTATAGTAATAAGCCTAATGTTATAGTGACGACGTTGCATTTTGAGGTACTATATTGTCGTTCTTATCCCGGATTAGTTTTTTTCCGTTATAATTGAAAATGTCGTTAGTATCCGGTACTTAAATGGCTTATTAAAATGTCGTTAGTATCCGGTCCTTAAAGGGCTTATTAGATGATGAATAGATTAATAAATTTTTTGAGTAGATTTAGTCTAGGTCAGCTCCGTTCGTTCAAAGTTGATGTACTGTCGTTCGTTTCCGGTCCTCAAGTACAACACTTGAGTAACTGCAAAATGTCGACATTATCCGGTTTGAATTATTATATGACAATATACTATTGCAATAAGCCTAATGTTATAGTGACAACGTTGCGATTTGAGATACTATATTGTCGTTCTTATCCCGGATTAGTTTTTTTCCGTTATAATTGAAAATGTCGTTAGTATCCGGTCCTTAAAAGGCTTATTAGATTATGAATAAATTAATAAATTTTATCAGGATATTTAGTCTAGGTCAGCTCCGTTTGTTCAAAGCTGATGTACTGTCGTTCGTTTACGGTCCTTAAGTACAACACTTGAGTAAATGCAAAATGTCGTCATTATCCGGTTTGAAATATTATATGACAATATACTATTGTAATAAGCCTAATGTTATAGTGACGACGTTGCAATTTGAGGTACTATATTGTCGTTCTTATCCCGGATTAGTTTTTTTCCGTTATAATTGTCGTTAGTATCCGGTCCTTAAAGGGCTTATTAGATTATGAATAGATTAATAAATTTTTTGAGTAGATTTAGTCTAGGTCAGCTCCGTTTGCTCAAAGTTGATGTACTGTCGTTCGTTTCCGGTCCTCAAGTACAACACTTGAGTAAATTCAAAATGTCGTCATTATCCGGTTTGAATTATTGTATGACAATATACTATAGTAATAAGCCTAATGTTATAGTGACGACGTTGCATTTTGAGGTACTATATTGTCGTTCTTATCCCGGATTAGTTTTTTTCCGTTATAATTGAAAATGTCGTTAGTATCCGGTCATTACAGGGCTTATTAAAATGTCGTTAGTATCCGGCCATTAAAGGGCTTATTAAAATGTCATTAGTATCCGGTCATTAAAGGGCTTATGAGATTATGAATAAATTAATAAATTTTATCAGGATATTTAGTCTAGGTCAGCTCCTTTTGTTCAAAGTTGATGTACTGTCGTTCGTTTCCGGTCCTCAAGTACAACACTTGAGTAAATGCAAAATGTCGTCATTATCCGGTTTGAATTATTGTATGACAATATACTATAGTAATAAGCCTAATGTTATAGTGACGACGTTGCATTTTGAGGTACTATATTGTCGTACTTATCCCGGATTAGTTTTTTTCCGTTATAATTGAAAATGTCATTAGTATCCGGTACTTAAAGGGCTTATTAAAATGTCGTTAGTATCCGGTCATTAAAGGGATTATTGGATTATGAATAAATTAATAAATTTTATGAGTCGATTTAGTCCAGGTCAGCTCCGTTTGCTCAAAGTTGATGTACTGTCGTTCGTTTCCGGTCTTCAAGTACAACACTTGAGTAAATGCAAAATGTCGTCATTATCCGGTTTGAACTATTATATGACAATATACTATTGTAATAAGCCTAATGTTATAGTGACGACGTTGCAATTTGAGGTACTATATTGTCGTTCTTATCCCGGATTAATTTTTTTCCGTTATAATTGTCGTTAGTATCCGGTCCTTAAAGGACTTATTAGATTATGAATAGATTAATAAATATTTTGAGTAGATTTAGTCTAGGTCAGCTCCGTTCGTTCAAAGTTGATGTACTGTCTTTCGTTTACGGTCCTGAAGTACAACACTTGAGTAAATGCAAAATGTCGTCATTATCCGGTTTGAATTATTGTATGACAATATACAATAGTAATAAGCCTAATGTTATAGTGACGACGTTACATTTTGAGGTACTATATTGTCGTTCTTATCCCGGATTAGTTTTTTTCCGTTATAATTGTCGTTAGTATCCGGTCCTTAAAGGGCTTATTAGATTATGAATAAATTAATAAATTTTATCAGGATATTTAGTCTAGGTCAGTTCCGTTTGTTCAAAGTTGATGTACTGTCGTTCGATTCCGGTACTTAAGTACAACACTTGAGTAAATGCAAAATGTCGTCATTATCCGGTTTGAATTATTGTATGACAATATACTATAGTAATAAGCCTAATGTTATAGTGACGACGTTGCATTTTGAGGTACTATATTGTCGTTCTTATCCCGGATTAGTTTTTTTCCGTTATAATTGAAAATGTCGTTAGTATCCGGTACTTAAAGGGCTTATTAAAATGTCGTTAGTATCCGGTCATTAGAGGGATTATTGGATTATGAATAAATTAATAAATTTTAAGAATCGATTTAGTCCGGGTCAGCTCCGTTTGCTCAAAGTTGATGTACTGTCGTTCGTTTCCGGTCCTCAAGTACAACACTTGAGTAAATTCAAAATGTCGTCATTATCCGGTTTGAATTATTGTATGACAATATACTATAGTAATAAGCCTAATGTTATAGTGACGACGTTGCATTTTGAGGTACTATATTGTCGTTCTTATCCCGGATTAGTTTTTTTCCGTTATAATTGAAAATGTCGTTAGTATCCGGTACTTAAAGGGCTTATTAAAATGTCGTTAGTATCCGGTCCTTAAAGGGCTTATTAGATTATGAATAGATTAATAAATTTTTTGAGTAGATTTAGTCTAGGTCAGCTCCGTTCGTTCAAAGTTGATGTACTATCGTTCGTTACCGGTCCTTAAGTACAACACTTGAGTAAATGCAAATTGTCGTCATTATCCGGTTTGAATTATTATATGACAATATACAATTGTAATAAGCCTAATGTTATTGTGACGACGTTGCGATTTGAGATACTATATTGTCGTTCTTATCCCGGATTAGTTTTTTTCCGTTATAATTGAAAATGTCGTTAGTATCCGGTCCTTAAAGGGCTTATTAGATTATGAATAAATTAATAAATTTTATCAGGATATTTAGTCTAGGTCAGTTCCGTTTGTTCAAAGTTGATGTACTGTCGTTCGATTCCGGTACTTAAGTACAACACTTGAGTAAATGCAAAATGTCGTCATTATCCGGTTTGAATTATTATCTGACAATATACAATTGTAATAAGCCTAATGTTATTGTGACGACGTTGCGATTTGAGATACTATATTGTCGTTCTTATCCCGGATTAGTTTTTTTCCGTTATAATTGAAAATGTCGTTAGTATCCGGTCCTTAAAGGGCTTATTAGATTATGAATAAATTAATAAATTTTATCAGGATATTTAGTCTAGGTCAGTTCCGTTTGTTCAAAGTTGATGTACTGTCGTTCGATTCCGGTACTTAAGTACAACACTTGACTAAATGCAAAATGTCGTCATTATCCGGTTTGAATTATTATCTGACAATATACAATTGTAATAAGCCTAATGTTATTGTGACGACGTTGCGATTTGAGATACTATATTGTCGTTCTTATCCCGGATTAGTTTTTTTCCGTTATAATTGAAAATGTCGTTAGTATCCGGTCATTACAGGGCTTATTAAAATGTCGTTAGTATCCGGCCATTAAAGGGCTTATTAAAATGTCATTAGTATCCGGTCATTAAAGGGCTTATGAGATTATGAATAAATTAATAAATTTTATCAGGATATTTAGTCTAGGTCAGCTCCTTTTGTTCAAAGTTGATGTACTGTCGTTCGTTTCCGGTCCTCAAGTACAACACTTGAGTAAATGCAAAATGTCGTCATTATCTGGTTTGAATTATTATATGACAATATACTATTGTAATAAGCCTAATGTTATAGTGACGACGTTGCAATTTGAGGTACTATATTGTCGTTCTTATCCCGGATTAGTTTTTTTTCCGTTATAATTGAAAATGTCGTTAGTATCCGGTCATTAAAGTGCTTATTAAAACGTCGTTAGTATCCGGTCATTAAAGGGATTATTGGATTATGAATAAATTAATAAATTTTATGAGACGATTTAGTCCAGGTCAGCTCCGTTTGCTCAAAGTTGATGTACTGTCGTTCGTTTCCGGTCCTCAAGTACAACACTTGAGTAAATTCAAAATGTCGTCATTATCCGGTTTGAATTATTGTATGACAATATACTATAGTAATAAGCCTAATGTTATAGTGACGACGTTGCATTTTGAGGTACTATATTGTCGTTCTTATCCCGGATTAGTTTTTTTCCGTTATAATTGAAAATGTCGTTAGTATCCGGTACTTAAAGGGCTTATTAAAATGTCGTTAGTATCCGGTCCTTAAAGGGCTTATTAGATGATGAATAGATTAATAAATTTTTTGAGTAGATTTAGTCTAGGTCAGCTCCGTTCGTTCAAAGTTGATGTACTGTCGTTCGTTACCGGTCCTTAAGTACAACACTTGAGTAACTGCAAAATGTCGACATTATCCGGTTTGAATTATTATATGACAATATACTATTGCAATAAGCCTAATGTTATAGTGACAACGTTGCGATTTGAGATACTATATTGTCGTTCTTATCCCGGATTAGTTTTTTTCCGTTATAATTGAAAATGTCGTTAGTATCCGGTCCTTAAAAGGCTTATTAGATTATGAATAAATTAATAAATTTTATCAGGATATTTAGTCTAGGTCAGCTCCGTTTGTTCAAAGCTGATGTACTGTCGTTCGTTTACGGTCCTTAAGTACAACACTTGAGTAAATGCAAAATGTCGTCATTATCCGGTTTGAAATATTATATGACAATATACTATTGTAATAAGCCTAATGTTATAGTGACGACGTTGCAATTTGAGGTACTATATTGTCGTTCTTATCCCGGATTAGTTTTTTTCCGTTATAATTGTCGTTAGTATCCGGTCCTTAAAGGGCTTATTAGATTATGAATAGATTAATAAATTTTTTGAGTAGATTTAGTCTAGGTCAGCTCCGTTCGTTCAAAGTTGATGTACTGTCGTTCGTTTACGGTCCTGAAGTACAACACTTGAGTAAATGCAAAATGTCGTCATTATCCGGTTTGAATTATTGTATGACAATATACTATAGTAATAAGCCTAATGTTATAGTGACGACGTTACATTTTGAGGTACTATATTGTCGTTCTTATCCCGGATTAGTTTTTTTCCGTTATAATTGTCGTTAGTATCCGGTCCTTAAAGGGCTTATTAGATTATGAATAAATTAATAAATTTTATCAGGATATTTAGTCTAGGTCAGTTCCGTTTGTTCAAAGTTGATGTACTGTCGTTAGTTTCCTGTCCTCAAGTACAACACTTGAGTAAATGCAAAATGTCGTCATTATCCGGTTTGAATTATTGTATGACAATATACTATAGTAATAAGCCTAATGTTATAGTGACGACGTTGCATTTTGAGGTACTATATTGTCGTTCTTATCCCGGATTAGTTTTTTTCCGTTATAATTGAAAATGTCGTTAGTATCCGGTACTTAAAGGGCTTATGAAAATGTCGTTAGTATCCGGTCATTAAAGGGATTATTGGATTATGAATAAATTAATAAATTTTATGAGTCGATTTAGTCCAGGTCAGCTCCGTTTGCTCAAGTTGATGTACTGTCGTTAGTTTCCTGTCCTCAGGTACAACACTTGAGTAAATGCAAAATGTCGTCATTATCCGGTTTGAATTATTGTATGACAATATACTATAGTAATAAGCCTAATGTTATAGTGACGATGTTGCATTTTGAGGTACTATATTGTCGTTTATTGAATTTATCAAGCAAAATAAACTCAATCGATTTTAGAGTAAAAATATCAGTATTTATTATATCAAAAGGAATACAAGTTGTAAGAAAAATGTTGGCGCAGAGCAGACTCGAGAGACAGAGGTCTTTCCTCGTCGAGTGCTAGGGCTGAACTGAGGGCTACAGTCTGCAGAGGGCTGCATACGCAGAGGACTGCAGCTTAGATGCATATTTCGCCTGCATATAAAAAAAGGTCCGGAAGCATTTTATTGCACATCTGGACACATCCTAATCCGCGGACCGGGGACGGCGCGTCTCGAAACGGTCAGCGGGAGAAAGGTTTATTGCATTACCTGGGTGTGGGGTTTTTCCCTTAATAGCAAAATGCTTAAAATATAAAGCCGTGCTCGTGCACGTATTTCTCAACACTCCCACTTATTTTGAGCATTCGATTACATTTAAACTTTCACGCAAATTAAAAAATAGTTGCTTTGTCAGCGGTTTAGTGAAGATATCAGCGAGCTGTTCCTTCGACTTTACATATTTGACATCTATTTCGCCGCGATTAAGAACATCACGAATCATATGAAACTTAACATCTATGTGCTTTGATCGCTTGTGATCATTACATTCGGAGTTGCTTGCAATTTTAATAGCAGCTTGATTATCGACATACATAGGTATTTTCTTACATATTACGTTCAACTCATTCATCATTCTGCGCAACCAAATAGCTTCTTTCACACCATTCGCTAGCGCAACATACTCCGATTCGGCGGTCGAAACCGTGACAAGTTTTTGCAATTGACTGCACCACGATATTGGCGCACCATTCAAAACGAAGACATAACCGCTTCGCGATTTGCGAGTCTCTACGCATCCGGCAAAATCAGCGTCAGTGAAGCCCGAAATTTCTAGCGAGCTCCCACTGTCTCCGAAAACTAATCCGTAGTCGCGCGTTTTAGTTAAATAACGCATAATTTTCTTAACTGCTTGCCAGTGCGATTCACCGTAGCAGCTAAGAAACTGGCTCGCGTAATTAACTGCATATTCAATGTCCGGACGACATACCCGCGCCGCGAACAATAACGATCCTATTGCCTCTCTATAAGGTATTTTAGGGTCGATCGGTCCTGTATGTTTTAGCAAAAACATACCTGGTTCAGCAGGTACACTGGAAGAGTTCGCTTCATGCATATTGAATCTTTTTAGAACTTTTTCAATGTAACCTGACTGATTAATCTTTATGAGGCGTCGAGCGCGATCGCGTTTAATTTCAAAACCGAGAAATTCATCTGCCCGACCAAAAGTTATTTTTAAGTTACTCTGCAGATGTTCAAGCACACTCATAATCGCACTCTCGCTCTCACTCATAAGCAAACCATCATCCACATATACCGCGAGATACACATCCAAACCTTGCACTTGTCCTACGAACACGCACTTATCACTTGTGATATTCACGAGATTAAATTCCTTGAGAAATCTCGTGAATTTCTCGTTCCAGCACTTCGGTGCTTGCTTCAGTCCGTAGAGGCTTCGATGTAGTTTGAGTACTGCATTCGGCTGGTTCTTGTCCTTGTAACCTGGTGGCTGCTCGATGTAGATTTCTTCTTGAAGTTCGCCGTTCAAGAATGCAGTCTTGACGTCGAACTTCATTATCTCGTATTCGCATTTTGCAGCTATTGCGAGAAGTATCCTAATCGATTCATAGCGAGCAACTGGCGCAAAAGTGTCGAAGTAATCAATTCCTTCGCGTTGCCTGAAACCTTTTGCTACGAGTCTTGCTTTATATCTCGTTGCATTACCAGTTGCGTCACTTTTTACGGTGTAAACCCATTTGCAACCTATAGCTTGCTTACCTTTGGGCAAAGTGCTCAGTGTCCATGTGTTGTTCTCTCGAAGGGATTGCATTTCCTCGTCCATGGCACACTCCCACTTGCTAGCATTTTCGCTTGATGTAGCTTCGTCAAAAGTCATCTCTTTTACATCGGCGAGGTAAGCGATAGGCACGCCATATCGGTCTGGTGCTTGGATTCGACGTCTGTCGCGCAGCTGTCGTCCTTCTTGAGCATCTTCTTCGGCGGCTGCAGGCTCAATGTCAGGGGCGATTTGATCAGCTGGCATGTCTGGATCAATCATTTGATCTGCGTTATTATCAATGCGCGGTTCAGCTGGCTCTTCTTCTTCATCCTCAAAACCAAACACAATCTTGAAGGTACCTGGCTCGGCGTCGTCCTCGGTCCTCGGTGCATCGCTCTCGTTGAAAGTAACGTCGCTGCTTATGTTAATCTTCTGAGACGCTTCGTCCCAAAGGCGGTAATTAGACGAATCCCCGTCATAACCGACAAAGATGACCGGCTTGCTTTTCCGATCGAACTTATGGCGCTTTTCTTTAGGTACGTTCAGGTATGCGACCGATCCAAAAACTCTGAAGTGTTTTATCGCGGGCGGCCGCTTAAACCATTTTTCGAATGGAGTGCGCATCTCTCCGGGCTTAGAGATTACTCTGTTCAGCAGGTAACAAGCCGCGTTTATTGCTTCTGGCCATAGCTTAATCTGCACCTTTTTTGCATGCAGCATCGAACGTGCGCTCTCGACGAGTGTACGGATCTCGCGCTCGGCGCGTCCGTTTTGTTCGTGTATATAGGGGGCCGAAAATTCGCTTATGATACCTTTTTCTTTGAGGAAATTCTGCATTTTCTCGCAGGTATACTCGGTGCCGTTATCCGTGTGGAGTACTTTTATTTTCGTCCCTAGCTGCGTTGACACGAACGCCTCGAATGTCTTAAAGCGGTCGAACACTTCCGATTTATGGCGCAGGAAATAAACCTTTCTGAAGCTCGTATTCTCATCTTTGAACACGATAAAAAAACGTGTGCCGCTTGGGGACTGCACATTTACGGGCCCACAGACATCGCTGTGTATCTTTTCTCCTGGGCCGTAATTACTCTCAGATGCGCTGCTCGGATGCGGTCTTCGGGTCTGCTTGCCTAGCACACACCCCTCACAAAACTCGAAATTTTCCTTGGAAATTCCGTCGATGCCAAGCCGTTCGCACGTTTGCTTAACAGTTCGAACGTTCACGTGGCCCATCCGTGCATGCCACAAATTTAGCGTGCCTTGTCCATCTGCTCGTACAGCATTGCACTCAGTGGACATTTTTACCTTGAACAGCATGCGGAATATATTGCCTTGAGAGATTCCCCGTGCGATGAGATTCCCTTGCTTATCACGAATCTCACAACCCTTATTATCAGAGGTAAATTTCAAGCCTTTTCTATTTACTGATCCGACAGAAAACAGATTACAGCCAAGATCGGGCACGTAGAGCACATCTCTTAATTCACGCTCATATAAAACTCCATTAAGCCTTTCTTGGATTATAATTGTACCTACTCCGGGCGCGTCGATGCAGCGATTATCGGCAACTTTCACTGCACTGCCTACTGGATTTGGCCTGATTTCAGAGAAAAATTCTTTCCGAAAAGTCATGTGTCTTCCGGCACCCGTGTCCGCAATGAAGTAGTCTCTGCCACTTTCTGTACTTATGCACTGGTACGAGGAAGTGATATCACAAACGAGCGCGGTCGTTCCTTTCACTGCTTTTGCACTATTATCGCTTCTCTCTGAATTTTTCTGTGAACACTCGCGTGCCCAATGGCCTTTTTCTTTGCACACTCCGCAGCGAGTTCTTTTCTTTAACTCTTCAATGTCTTTCTTGGAGCGCGTCTTCTTTTTCACATCACTTTTTGCTTCATTCAGCGATGCGTTTTTCACACGAAGCGCAAGCGTTGTCGCTTCTTTTTCGGCAAGCCGATTATCTTCCTTGATTAATCTGGCTATGAGCGTCTTTTGCGTCTGATCATTCTTGGGCGTGCATTCCCAAGCTACCGTGAAAAGTTCAAACTTTTCTGGCAGACTGCTGAGCAATTTCGATACGATAGCCTCCTCGGAAGGCTTCTTATCGATTTCATTTAACTTTTTCACAGTGCTCTCGAATCGCTCTAACTGCACTCTCACTGTCTCGTCCTCGGTAATGTGGAATGCATAAAATTTCTTCCAATCAGCTTGCTTGGCGTCAGCACTTGTATCGCCGTACAATTCGCTCAACTTGTCCCACATTTCCTTCGCAGACGTACAGTTAATCAGGTTGCATCGTAGCTTCTGATTTATGGAGCACAATATTATCGTTTTCGCGCGCGATACCGATTTATTGTAAACTTTGAGTTCGGCGGTTTTATCCGCTCCTGGCTTCTTCTCCGTTTCGTCTACATAGCCGAATAGATCCTTACCTTCTAGCGCGATCTGCACTTCGAACTTCCACTGCGTGTAGTTGTTCGAACCTTCAAGCTTTGTAACTTCTAAGCTCTCTTTGTCAGACATCGTGACTGAAAAAGGATGCTTGCAATTAAACGGAGACACAAGTACACTAACACTTTTAATACTTTCTATTTGCTAAGCCAGCGTGGCTTGTCAATAAATACTGATGCGCAGTAGGAATCGTCCTGGGCCCATAACCTATTGAATTTATCAAGCAAAATAAACTCAATCGATTTTAGAGTAAAAATATCAGTATTTATTATATCAAAAGGAATACAAGTTGTAAGAAAAATGTTGGCGCAGAGCAGACTCGAGAGACAGAGGTCTTTCCTCGTCGAGTGCTAGGGCTGAACTGAGGGCTACAGTCTGCAGAGGGCTGCATACGCAGAGGACTGCAGCTTAGATGCATATTTCGCCTGCATATAAAAAAAGGTCCGGAAGCATTTCATTGCACATCTGGACACATCCTAATCCGCGGACCGGGGACGGCGCGTCTCGAAACGGTCAGCGGGAGAAAGGTTTATTGCATTACCTGGGTGTGGGGTTTTTCCCTTAATAGCAAAATGCTTAAAATATAAAGCCGTGCTCGTGCACGTATTTCTCAACATCGTTCTTATCCCGGATTAGTTTTTTTCCGTTATAATTGAAAATGTCGTTAGTATCCGGTACTTAAAGGGCTTATGAAAATGTCGTTAGTATCCGGTCATTAAAGGGATTATTGGATTATGAATAAATTAATAAATTTTATGAGTCGATTTAGTCCAGGTCAGCTCCGTTTGCTCAAGTTGATGTACTGTCGTTAGTTTCCTGTCCTCAAGTACAACACTTGAGTAAATGCAAAATGTCGACATTATCCGGTTTGAATTATTATATGACAATATACTATTGCAATAAGCCTAATGTTATAGTGACAACGTTGCGATTTGAGATACTATATTGTCGTTCTTATCCCGGATTAGTTTTTTTCCGTTATAATTGAAAATGTCGTTAGTATCCGGTCCTTAAAGGGCTTATTAGATTATGAATAAATTAATAAATTTTATCAGGATATTTAGTCTAGGTCAGCTCCGTTTGTTCAAAGTTGATGTACTGTCGTTCGTTTGCGCTCCTCAAGTACAACACTTGAGTAAATGCAAAATGTCGTCATTATCCGGTTTGAATTATTGTATGACAATATACTATAGTAATAGGCCTAATGTTATAGTGACGACGTTGCATTTTGAGGTACTATATTGTCGTTCTTATCCCGGATTAGTTTTTTTCCGTTATAATTGAAAATGTCGTTAGTATCCGGTACTTAAAGGGCTTATTAAAATGTCGTTAGTATTCGGTCCTTAAAGGGCTTATTAGATTATAAATAAATTAATAAATTTTATCAGGATATTTAGTCTAGGTCAGTTCCGTTTGTTCAAAGTTGATGTACTGTCGTTCGATTCCGGTCCTTAAGTACAACACTTGAGTAAATGCAAAATGTCGTCATTATCCGGTTTGAATTATTGTATGACAATATACTATAGTAATAAGCTTAATGTTATAGTGACGAGGTTGCATTTTGAGCTACTATATTGTCGTTCTTATCCCGGATTAGTTTTTTTCCGTTATAATTGAAAATGTCGTTAGTATCCGGTCCTTAAAGGGCTTATTAAAATGTCGTTAGTATCCGGCCATTAAAGGGCTTATTAAAATGTCATTAGTATCCGGTCATTAAAGGGCTTATGAGATTATGAATAAATTAATAAATTTTATCAGGATATTTAGTCTAGGTCAGCTCCGTTTGTTCAAAGCTGATGTACTGTCGTTCGTTTACGGTCCTTAAGTACAACACTTGAGTAAATGCAAAATGTCGTCATTATCCGGTTTGAACTATTATATGACAATATACTATTGTAATAAGCCTAATGTTATAGTGACGACGTTGCAATTTGAGGTACTATATTGTCGTTCTTTTCCCGGATTAGTTTTTTTCCGTTATAATTGAAAATGTCGTTAGTAGCCGGTACTTAAAGGGCTTATTAAAATGTCGTTAGTATCCGGTCATTAAAGGGATTATTGGATTATGAATAAATTAATAAATTTTATGAGTCGATTTAGTCCAGGTCAGCTCCGTTTGCTCAAGTTGATGTACTGTCGTTAGTTTCCTGTCCTCAAGTACAACACTTGAGTAAATGCAAAATGTCGTCATTATCCGGTTTGAATTATTGTATGACAATATACTATAGTAATAAGCCTAATGTTATAGTGACGACGTTGCATTTTGAGGTACTATATTGTCGTTCTTATCCCGGATTAGTTTTTTTCCGTTATAATTGAAAATGTCGTTAGTATCCGGTACTTAAAGGGCTTATGAAAATGTCGTTAGTATCCGGTCATTAAAGGGATTATTGGATTATGAATAAATTAATAAATTTTATGAGTCGATTTAGTCCAGGTCAGCTCCGTTTGCTCAAGTTGATGTACTGTCGTTCGATTCCGGTCCTTAAGTACAACACTTGAGTAAATGCAAAATGTCGTCATTATCCGGTTTGAATTATTGTATGACAATATACTATAGTAATAAGCTTAATGTTATAGTGACGACGTTGCATTTTGAGCTACTATATTGTCGTTCTTATCCCGGATTAGTTTTTTTCCGTTATAATTGAAAATGTCGTTAGTATCCGGTCCTTAAAGGGCTTATTAAAATGTCGTTAGTATCCGGCCATTAAAGGGCTTATTAAAATGTCATTAGTATCCGGTCATTAAAGGGCTTATGAGATTATGAATAAATTAATAAATTTTATCAGGATATTTAGTCTAGGTCAGCTCCGTTTGTTCAAAGCTGATGTACTGTCGTTCGTTTACGGTCCTTAAGTACAACACTTGAGTAAATGCAAAATGTCGTCATTATCCGGTTTGAACTATTATATGACAATATACTATTGTAATAAGCCTAATGTTATAGTGACGACGTTGCAATTTGAGGTACTATATTGTCGTTCTTTTCCCGGATTAGTTTTTTTCCGTTATAATTGAAAATGTCGTTAGTAGCCGGTACTTAAAGGGCTTATTAAAATGTCGTTAGTATCCGGTCATTAAAGGGATTATTGGATTATGAATAAATTAATAAATTTTATGAGTCGATTTAGTCCAGGTCAGCTCCGTTTGCTCAAGTTGATGTACTGTCGTTAGTTTCCTGTCCTCAAGTACAACACTTGAGTAAATGCAAAATGTCGTCATTATCCGGTTTGAATTATTGTATGACAATATACTATAGTAATAAGCCTAATGTTATAGTGACGACGTTGCATTTTGAGGTACTATATTGTCGTTCTTATCCCGGATTAGTTTTTTTCCGTTATAATTGAAAATGTCGTTAGTATCCGGTACTTAAAGGGCTTATGAAAATGTCGTTAGTATCCGGTCATTAAAGGGATTATTGGATTATGAATAAATTAATAAATTTTATGAGTCGATTTAGTCCAGGTCAGCTCCGTTTGCTCAAGTTGATGTACTGTCGTTAGTTTCCTGTCCTCAAGTACAACACTTGAGTAAATGCAAAATGTCGTCATTATCCGGTTTGAATTATTGTATGACAATATACTATAGTAATAAGCCTAATGTTATAGTGACGACGTTGCATTTTGAGGTACTATATTGTCGTTCTTATCCCGGATTAGTTTTTTTCCGTTATAATTGAAAATGTCGTTAGTATCCGGTACTTAAAGGGCTTATGAAAATGTCGTTAGTATCCGGCATTAAAGGTATTAAATGTCATTAGTATGTATTAAGGTTATGAGATATGAATAATTAATAAATTTTATCAGGATATTTAGTCTAGGTCAGCTCCGTTTGTTCAAGTTGATGTACTGTCGTTGTTTACGGTCCTAAGTACAACACTTGAGTAAATGCAAAATGTCGTCATTATCCGGTTTGAATATTATATGACAATATACTATTGTAATAAGCCTAATGTTATAGTGACGACGTTGCATTTGAGGTACTATATTGTCGTTCTTTCCCGGATTAGTTTTTTTCCGTTATAATTGAAAATGTCGTTAGTACCGGTACTTAAAGGGCTTATAAATGTCGTTAGTATCCGGTCATTAAAGGGATTATTGGATTATGAATAAATTAATAAATTTTATGAGTCGATTTAGTCCAGGTCAGCTCCGTTTGCTCAAGTTGATGTACTGTTGTTAGTTTCCTGTCCTCAAGTACAACACTTGAGTAAATGCAAAATGTCGTCATTATCCGGTTTGAATTATTGTATGACAATATACTATAGTAATAAGCCTAATGTTATAGTGACGACGTTGCATTTTGAGGTACTATATTGTCGTTCTTATCCCGGATTAGTTTTTTTCCGTTATAATTGAAAATGTCGTTAGTATCCGGTACTTAAAGGGCTTATGAAAATGTCGTTAGTATCCGGTCATTAAAGGGATTATTGGATTATGAATAAATTAATAAATTTTATGAGTCGATTTAGTCCAGGTCAGCTCCGTTTGCTCAAGTTGATGTACTGTCGTTCGTTTCCGATCCTCAAGTACAACACTTGAGTAAATGCAAAATGTCGTCATTATCCGGTTTGAATTATTGTATGACAATATACTATAGTAATAAGCCTAATGTTATAGTGACGACGTTGCATTTTGAGGTACTATATTGTCGTTCTTATCCCGGATTAGTTTTTTTCCGTTATAATTGAAAATGTCGTTAGTATCCGGTCTTAACTTAAAAGGAGGCATTAATTATGGATTATGAATAAATTAATAAATTTTATCAGGATATTTAGTCTAGGTCAGCTCCGTTTGTTCAAAGTTGATGTACTGTCGTTCGTTTCGTCCTCAAGTACAACACTTGAGTAAATGCAAAATGTCGTCATTATCCGGTTTGAATTATTATATGACAATATACTATTGTAATAAGCCTAATGTTATAGTGACGACGTTGCAATTTGAGGTACTATATTGTCGTTCTTATCCCGGATTAGTTTTTTTCCGTTATAATTGAAAATGTCGTTAGTATCCGGTCACTTAAAGGGATTATTAGATTATGAATAAATTAATAAATTTTATGAGTGATTTAGTCTAGGTCAGCTCCGTTTGTTCAAAGTTGATGTACTGTCGTTCGTTTCCGTCCTCAAGTACAACACTTGAGTAAATGCAAAATGTCGTCATTATCCGGTTTGAATTATTGTATGACAATATACTATAGTAATAAGCCTAATGTTATAGTGACGACGTTGCATTTTGAGGTACTATATTGTCGTTCTTATCCCGGATTAGTTTTTTTCCGTTATAATTGAAAATGTCGTTAGTATCCGGTACTTAAAGGGCTTATAAAATGTCGTTAGTATCGGTCCTTAAAGGGCTTATTAGATTATAAATAAATTAATAAATTTTATCAGGATATTTAGTCTAGGTCAGTTCCGTTTGTTCAAAGTTGATGTACTGTCGTTCGTTCCGGTCCTTAAGTACAACACTTGAGTAAATGCAAAATGTCGTCATTATCCGGTTTGAATTATTGTATGACAATATACTATAGTAATAAGCTAATGTTATAGTGACGACGTTGCATTTTGAGTACTATATTGTCGTTCTTATCCCGGATTAGTTTTTTTCCGTTATAATTGAAAATGTCGTTAGTATCCGGTCCTTAAAGGGCTTATTAAAATGTCGTTAGTATCCGGCATTAAAGGCTTAAAATTCATTAGTATCGGTCATTAAAGGTTATGAGATTATGAATAAATTAATAAATTTTATCAGGATATTTAGTCTAGGTCAGCTCCGTTTGTTCAAAGCTGATGTACTGTCGTTCGTTTACGGTCCTTAAGTACAACACTTGAGTAAATGCAAAATGTCGTCATTATCCGGTTTGAACTATTATATGACAATATACTATTGTAATAAGCCTAATGTTATAGTGACGACGTTGCAATTTGAGGTACTATATTGTCGTTCTTTTCCCGGATTAGTTTTTTTCCGTTATAATTGAAAATGTCGTTAGTAGCCGGTACTTAAAGGGCTTATTAAAATGTCGTTAGTATCCGGTCATTAAAGGGATTATTGGATTATGAATAAATTAATAAATTTTATGAGTCGATTTAGTCCAGGTCAGCTCCGTTTGCTCAAGTTGATGTACTGTCGTTAGTTTCCTGTCCTCAAGTACAACACTTGAGTAAATGCAAAATGTCGTCATTATCCGGTTTGAATTATTGTATGACAATATACTATAGTAATAAGCCTAATGTTATAGTGACGACGTTGCATTTTGAGGTACTATATTGTCGTTCTTATCCCGGATTAGTTTTTTTCCGTTATAATTGAAAATGTCGTTAGTATCCGGTACTTAAAGGGCTTATGAAAATGTCGTTAGTATCCGGTCATTAAAGGGATTATTGGATTATGAATAAATTAATAAATTTTATGAGTCGATTTAGTCCAGGTCAGCTCCGTTTGCTCAAGTTGATGTACTGTCGTTAGTTTCCTGTCCTCAAGTACAACACTTGAGTAAATGCAAAATGTCGTCATTATCCGGTTTGAATTATTGTATGACAATATACTATAGTAATAAGCCTAATGTTATAGTGACGACGTTGCATTTTGAGGTACTATATTGTCGTTCTTATCCCGGATTAGTTTTTTTCCGTTATAATTGAAAATGTCGTTAGTATCCGGTACTTAAAGGGCTTATGAAAATGTCGTTAGTATCCGGTCATTAAAGGGATTATTGGATTATGAATAAATTAATAAATTTTATGAGTCGATTTAGTCCAGGTCAGCTCCGTTTGCTCAAGTTGATGTACTGTCGTTAGTTTCCTGTCCTCAAGTACAACACTTGAGTAAATGCAAAATGTCGTCATTATCCGGTTTGAATTATTGTATGACAATATACTATAGTAATAAGCCTAATGTTATAGTGACGACGTTGCATTTTGAGGTACTATATTGTCGTTCTTATCCCGGATTAGTTTTTTTCCGTTATAATTGAAAATGTCGTTAGTATCCGGTACTTAAAGGGCTTATGAAAATGTCGTTAGTATCCGGTCATTAAAGGGATTATTGGATTATGAATAAATTAATAAATTTTATGAGTCGATTTAGTCCAGGTCAGCTCCGTTTGCTCAAGTTGATGTACTGTCGTTAGTTTCCTGTCCTCAAGTACAACACTTGAGTAAATGCAAAATGTCGTCATTATCCGGTTTGAATTATTGTATGACAATATACTATAGTAATAAGCCTAATGTTATAGTGACGACGTTGCATTTTGAGGTACTATATTGTCGTTCTTATCCCGGATTAGTTTTTTTCCGTTATAATTGAAAATGTCGTTAGTATCCGGTCGTTAAAGGGCTTATTAGATTATGAATAAATTAATAAATATTATCAGGATATATAGTCTAGTTCAGCTCCGTTTGTTCAAAGTTGATGTACTGACGTTCGTTTCCGATCCTCAAGTACAACACTTGAGTAAATGCAAAATGTCGTCATTATCCGGTTTGAATTATTGTATGACAATATACTATAGTAATAGCCTAATGTTATAGTGACGACGTTGCATTTTGAGGTACTATATTGTCGTTCTTATCCCGGATTAGTTTTTTTCCGTTATAATTGAAAATGTCGTTAGTATCCGGTACTTGAAGGGCTTATGAAAATGTCGTTAGTATCCGGTCATTAAAGGGATTATTGGATTATGAATAAATTAATAAATTTTATGAGTCGATTTAGTCCAGGTCAGCTCCGTTTGCTCAAGTTGATGTACTGTCGTTAGTTTCCTGTCCTCAAGTACAACACTTGAGTAAATGCAAAATGTCGTCATTATCCGGTTTGAATTATTGTATGACAATATACTATAGTAATAAGCCTAATGTTATAGTGACGACGTTGCATTTGAGGTACTATATTGTCGTTCTTATCCCGGATTAGTTTTTTTCCGTTATAATTGAAAATGTCGTTAGTATCCGGTACTTAAAGGGCTTATAAAATGTCGTTAGTATCCGGTCATTAAAGGATTATTGGATTATGAATAAATTAATAAATTTTATGAGTCGATTTAGTCCAGGTCAGCTCCGTTTGCTCAAGTTGATGTACTGTCGTTAGTTTCCTGTCCTCAAGTACAACACTTGAGTAAATGCAAAATGTCGTCATTATCCGGTTTGAATTATTATATGACAATATACTATTGAATAAGCCTAATGTTATAGTGACGACGTTGCATTTGAGATACTATATTGTCGTTCTTATCCCGGATTAGTTTTTTTCCGTTATAATTGAAAATGTCGTTAGTATCCGGTCCTTAAAGGGCTTATTAGATTATGAATAAATTAATAAATTTTATCAGGATATTTAGTCTAGGTCAGCTCCGTTTGTTCAAAGTTGATGTACTGTCGTTCGTTTCCGTCCTCAAGTACAACACTTGAGTAAATGCAAAATGTCGTCATTATCCGGTTTGAATTATTGTATGACAATATACTATAGTAATAGCCTAATGTTATAGTGACGACGTTGCATTTTGAGGTACTATATTGTCGTTCTTATCCCGGATTAGTTTTTTTCCGTTATAATTGAAAATGTCGTTAGTATCCGGTACTTAAAGGGCTTATTAAAATGTCGTTAGTATTCGGTCCTTAAAGGGCTTATTAGATTATAATAAATTAATAAATTTTATCAGGATATTTAGTCTAGGTCAGTTCCGTTTGTTCAAAGTTGATGTACTGTCGTTCGATTCCGGTCCTTAAGTACAACACTTGAGTAAATGCAAAATGTCGTCATTATCCGGTTTGAATTATTGTATGACAATATACTATAGTAATAAGCTTAATGTTATAGTGACGACGTTGCATTTTGAGCTACTATATTGTCGTTCTTATCCCGGATTAGTTTTTTTCCGTTATAATTGAAAATGTCGTTAGTATCCGGTACTTACATCAAGGCTTATTAAAATGTCATTAGTATCCGGTCATTAAAGGCTTATAGATTATGAATAAATTAATAAATTTTATCAGGATATTTAGTCTAGGTCAGCTCCGTTTGTTCAAAGCTGATGTACTGTCGTTCGTTTACGGTCCTTAAGTACAACACTTGAGTAAATGCAAAATGTCGTCATTATCCGGTTTGAATTATTATATGACAATATACAATTGTAATAAGCCTAATGTTATTGTGACGACGTTTCAATTTGAGGTACTATATTGTCGTTCTTATCCTGGATTAGTTTTTTTCCGTTATAATTGAAAATGAAGTCCGTATCCGGTACTTACATCAACTTTGAACAAACGGAGCTGACCTAGACTAAATCTACTCATAAAATTAATAAATTTTATCAGAATATTTAGTCTAGGTCAGCTCCGTTTGTTCAAAATTGATGTACTGTCGTTCGTTTCCGGTCCTCAAGTACAACACGTGAGTTAATGCAAAATGTCGTCATTAACCGGTTTGAATTATTGTATGACAATATACTATTTTAATAAGCCTAATGTTATAGTTACGACGTTTCAATTTGAGGTATTATATTGTCGTTCTTATCCTGGATTAGTTTTTTCCGTTATAATTGAGAATGTCGTCCGTATCCGGTACTTACATCAACTTTGAACAAACGGAGCTGACCTAGACTAAATCTACTCATAAAATTAATAAATTTTATCAGTATATTTAGTCTAGGTCAGCTCCGTTTGTTCAAAGTTGATGTACTGTCGTTCGTTTCCGGTCCTCAAGTACAACACGTGAGTTAATGCAAAATGTCGTCATTATCCGGTTTGAATTATTGTATGACAATATACTATTTTAATGAGCCTAATGTTATAGTTACGACGTTTCAATTTGAGATACTATATTGTCGTTCTTATCCTGGATTATTTTTTTTCCGTTATAATTGAGAATGTCGTTAGTATCCGGTCGTTAAAGGGCTTATTAGATTATGAATAAATTAATAAATTTTATCATGATATTTAGTCTAGGTCAGCTCCGTTTGTTCAAAGTTGATGTACTGTCGTTCGTTTCCGGTCCTGAAGTACAACACGTGAGTTAATGCAAAATGTCGTCATTATCCGGTTTGAATTATTATATGACAATCTACTATTGTAATAAGCCTAAGCTTATAGTGACGACGTTGCAATTTGAGATACTATATTATCATTCTTATTCTGGATTAGTTTTTTTCTGTTATAATTGAAAATGTCGTTAGTATCCGGTCCTTAAAGGGCTTATTCGATTATGCATAAATTAATAAATTTTGTGAGTAGATTTAGTCTAGGTCAGCTCCGTTTGTTCAAAGTTGATGTACTGTCGTTCGTTTCCGGTCCTCAAGTACAACACGTGAGTTGATGCAAAATCTCGTCATTATCCGGTTTGAATTATTGTATGACAATATACTATTTTAATATGCCTAATGTTATAGTTACGACGTTTCAATTTGAGATACTATATTGTCGTTCTTATCCCGGATTTTTTTTTTCCGTTATAATTGAGAATGTCGTTAGTATCCGGTCCTTAAAGGGCTTATTAGATTATGAATAAATTAATAAATTTTATCAGGATATTTAGTCTAGGTCAGCTCCGTTTGTTCAAAGTTGATGTACTGTCGTTCGTTTCCGGTCCTGAAGTAAACACGTGAGTTAATGCAAAATGTCGTCATTATCCGGTTTGAATTATTGTATGACAATATTCTATTTTAATAAGACTAATGTTATAGTTACGACGTTTCAATTTGAGATACTATATTGTCGTTCTTATCCTGGATTATTTTTTTTCCGTTATAATTGAGAATGTCGTTAGTATCCGGTCCTTAAAGGGCTTATTAGATTATGAATAAATTAATAAATTTTATCAGGATATTTAGTCTAGGTCAGCTCCGTTTGTTCAAAGTTGATGTACTGTCGTTCGTTTCCGGTCCTCAAGTACAACACGTGAGTTAATGCAAAATGTCGTCATTAACCGGTTTGAATTATTGTATGACAATATACTATTTTAATAAGCCTAATGTTATAGTTACGACGTTTCAATTTGAGGTATTATATTGTCGTTCTTATCCTGGATTAGTTTTTTCCGTTATAATTGAGAATGTCGTCCGTATCCGGTACTTACATCAACTTTGAACAAACGAAGCTGACCTAGACTAAATCTACTCATAAAATTAATAAATTTTATCAGTATATTTAGTCTGGTCAGCTCCGTTTGTTCAAAGTTGATGTACTGTCGTTCGTTTCCGGTCCTCAAGTACAACACGTGAGTTAATGCAAAATGTCGTCATTATCCGGTTTGAATTATTGTATGACAATATACTATTTTAATGAGCCTAATGTTATAGTTACGACGTTTCAATTTGAGATACTATATTGTCGTTCTTATCCTGGATTATTTTTTTTCCGTTATAATTGAGAATGTCGTTAGTATCCGGTCGTTAAAGGGCTTATTGGATTATGAATAAATTAATAAATTTTATCATGATATTTAGTCTAGGTCAGCTCCGTTTGTTCAAAGTTGATGTACTGTCGTTCGTTTCCGGTCCTGAAGTACAACACGTGAGTTAATGGAAAATGTCGTCATTATCCGGTTTGAATTATTATATGACAATCTACTATTGTAATAAGCCTAAGCTTATAGTGACGACGTTGCAATTTGAGATACTATATTATCATTCTTATTCTGGATTAGTTTTTTTCTGTTATAATTGAAAATGTCTTTAGTATCCGGTCCTTAAAGGGCTTATTAGATTATGAATAAATTAATAAATTTTATCAGGATATTTAGTCTAGGTCATTTCCGTTTGTTCAAAGTTGATGTACTGTCGTTAGTTTCCTGTCCTCAAGTACAACACTTGAGTAAATGCAAAATGTCGTCATTATCCGGTTTGAATTATTGTATGACAATATACTATAGTAATAAGCCTAATGTTATAGTGACGACGTTGCATTTTGAGGTACTATATTGTCGTTCTTATCCCGGATTAGTTTTTTTCCGTTATAATTGTCGTTAGTATCCGGTCCTTAAAGGGCTTATTAGATTATGAATAAATTAATAAATTTTATCAGGATATTTAGTCTAGGTCAGTTCCGTTTGTTCAAAGTTGATGTACTGTCGTTAGTTTCCTGTCCTCAAGTACAACACTTGAGTAAATGCAAAATGTCGTCATTATCCGGTTTGAATTATTGTATGACAATATACTATAGTAATAAGCCTAATGTTATAGTGACGACGTTGCATTTTGAGGTACTATATTGTCGTTCTTATCCCGGATTAGTTTTTTTCCGTTATAATTGAAAATGTCGTTAGTATCCGGTACTTAAAGGGCTTATGAAAATGTCGTTAGTATCCGGTCATTAAAGGGATTATTGGATTATGAATAAATTAATAAATTTTATGAGTCGATTTAGTCCAGGTCAGCTCCGTTTGCTCAAGTTGATGTACTGTCGTTAGTTTCCTGTCCTCAAGTACAACACTTGAGTAAATGCAAAATGTCGTCATTATCCGGTTTGAATTATTGTATGACAATATACTATAGTAATAAGCCTAATGTTATAGTGACGACGTTGCATTTTGAGGTACTATATTGTCGTTCTTATCCCGGATTAGTTTTTTTCCGTTATAATTGAAAATGTCGTTAGTATCCGGTACTTAAAGGGCTTATGAAAATGTCGTTAGTATCCGGTCATTAAAGGGATTATTGGATTATGAATAAATTAATAAATTTTATGAGTCGATTTAGTCCAGGTCAGCTCCGTTTGCTCAAGTTGATGTACTGTCGTTAGTTTCCTGTCCTCAAGTACAACACTTGAGTAAATGCAAAATGTCGTCATTATCCGGTTTGAATTATTATATGACAATATACTATTGTAATAAGCCTAATGTTATAGTGACGACGTTGCATTTTGAGGTACTATATTGTCGTTCTTATCCCGGATTAGTTTTTTTCCGTTATAATTGAAAATGTCGTTAGTATCCGGTCCTTAAAGGGCTTATTAGATTATGAATAAATTAATAAATTTTATCAGGATATTTAGTCTAGGTCAGCTCCGTTTGTTCAAAGTTGATGTACTGTCGTTCGTTTCCGATCCTCAAGTACAACACTTGAGTAAATGCAAAATGTCGTCATTATCCGGTTTGAATTATTGTATGACAATATACTATAGTAATAGGCCTAATGTTATAGTGACGACGTTGCATTTTGAGGTACTATATTGTCGTTCTTATCCCGGATTAGTTTTTTTCCGTTATAATTGAAAATGTCGTTAGTATCCGGTACTTAAAGGGCTTATTAAAATGTCGTTAGTATTCGGTCCTTAAAGGGCTTATTAGATTATAATAAATTAATAAATTTTATCAGGATATTTAGTCTAGGTCAGCTCCGTTTGTTCAAAGTTGATGTACTGTCGTTCGTTTCCGGTCCTTAAGTACAACACTTGAGTAAATGCAAAATGTCGTCATTATCCGGTTTGAATTATTGTATGACAATATACTATAGTAATAAGCCTAATGTTATAGTGACGACGTTCATTTGAGGTACTATATTGTCGTTCTTATCCCGGATTAGTTTTTTTCCGTTATAATTGTCGTTAGTATCCGGTCCTTAAAGGGCTTATTAGATTATGAATAAATTAATAAATTTTATCAGGATATTTAGTCTAGGTCAGTTCCGTTTGTTCAAAGTTGATGTACTGTCGTTAGTTTCCTGTCCTCAAGTACAACACTTGAGTAAATGCAAAATGTCGTCATTATCCGGTTTGAATTATTGTATGACAATATACTATAGTAATAAGCCTAATGTTATAGTGACGACGTTGCATTTTGAGGTACTATATTGTCGTTCTTATCCCGGATTAGTTTTTTTCCGTTATAATTGAAAATGTCGTTAGTATCCGGTACTTACATCAACATTGAACAAACGGAGCTGACCTAGACTAAATCTACTCATAAAATTAATAAATTTTATCAGTATATTTAGTCTAGGTCAGCTCCGTTTGTTCAAAGTTGATGTACTGTCGTTCGTTTCCGGTCCTCAAGTACAACACGTGAGTTAATGCAAAATGTCGTCATTATCCGGTTTGAATTATTGTATGACAATATACTATTTTAATGAGCCTAATGTTATAGTTACGACGTTTCAATTTGAGATACTATATTGTCGTTAGTATCCGGTCGTTAAAGGGCTTATTAGATTATGAATAAATTAATAAATTTTATCATGATATTTAGTCTAGGTCAGCTCCGTTTGTTCAAAGTTGATGTACTGTCGTTCGTTTCCGGTCCTGAAGTACAACACGTGAGTTAATGCAAAATGTCGTCATTATCCGGTTTGAATTATTATATGACAATCTACTATTGTAATAAGCCTAAGCTTATAGTGACGACGTTGCAATTTGAGATACTATATTATCATTCTTATTCTGGATTAGTTTTTTTCTGTTATAATTGAAAATGTCGTTAGTATCCGGTCCTTAAAAGGCTTATTCGATTATGCATAAATTAATAAATTTTGTGAGTAGATTTAGTCTAGGTCAGCTCCGTTTGTTCAAAGTTGATGTACTGTCGTTCGTTTCCGGTCCTCAAGTACAACACGTGAGTTGATGCAAAATCTCGTCATTATCCGGTTTGAATTATTGTATGACAATATACTATTTTAATATGCCTAATGTTATAGTTACGACGTTTCAATTTGAGATACTATATTGTCGTTCTTATCCCGGATTTTTTTTTTCCGTTATAATTGAGAATGTCGTTAGTATCCGGTCCTTAAAGGGCTTATTAGATTATGAATAAATTAATAAATTTTATCAGGATATTTAGTCTAGGTCAGCTCCGTTTGTTCAAAGTTGATGTACTGTCGTTCGTTTCCGGTCCTGAAGTAAAACACGTGAGTTAATGCAAAATGTCGTCATTATCCGGTTTGAATTATTGTATGACAATATTCTATTTTAATAAGACTAATGTTATAGTTACGACGTTTCAATTTGAGATACTATATTGTCGTTCTTATCCTGGATTATTTTTTTTCCGTTATAATTGAGAATGTCGTTAGTATCCGGTCCTTAAAGGGCTTATTAGATTATGAATAAATTAATAAATTTTATCAGGATATTTAGTCTAGGTCAGCTCCGTTTGTTCAAAGTTGATGTACTGTCGTTCGTTTCCGGTCCTCAAGTACAACACGTGAGTTAATGCAAAATGTCGTCATTAACCGGTTTGAATTATTGTATGACAATATACTATTTTAATAAGCCTAATGTTATAGTTACGACGTTTCAATTTGAGGTATTATATTGTCGTTCTTATCCTGGATTAGTTTTTTCCGTTATAATTGAGAATGTCGTCCGTATCCGGTACTTACATCAACTTTGAACAAACGAAGCTGACCTAGACTAAATCTACTCATAAAATTAATAAATTTTATCAGTATATTTAGTCTTGGTCAGCTCCGTTTGTTCAAAGTTGATGTACTGTCGTTCGTTTCCGGTCCTCAAGTACAACACGTGAGTTAATGCAAAATGTCGTCATTATCCGGTTTGAATTATTGTATGACAATATACTATTTTAATGAGCCTAATGTTATAGTTACGACGTTTCAATTTGAGATACTATATTGTCGTTCTTATCCTGGATTATTTTTTTTCCGTTATAATTGAGAATGTCGTTAGTATCCGGTCGTTAAAGGGCTTATTGGATTATGAATAAATTAATAAATTTTATCATGATATTTAGTCTAGGTCAGCTCCGTTTGTTCAAAGTTGATGTACTGTCGTTCGTTTCCGGTCCTGAAGTACAACACGTGAGTTAATGGAAAATGTCGTCATTATCCGGTTTGAATTATTATATGACAATCTACTATTGTAATAAGCCTAAGCTTATAGTGACGACGTTGCAATTTGAGATACTATATTATCATTCTTATTCTGGATTAGTTTTTTTCTGTTATAATTGAAAATGTCTTTAGTATCCGGTCCTTAAAGGGCTTATTAGATTATGAATAAATTAATAAATTTTATCAGGATATTTAGTCTAGGTCATTTCCGTTTGTTCAAAGTTGATGTACTGTCGTTAGTTTCCTGTCCTCAAGTACAACACTTGAGTAAATGCAAAATGTCGTCATTATCCGGTTTGAATTATTGTATGACAATATACTATAGTAATAAGCCTAATGTTATAGTGACGACGTTGCATTTTGAGGTACTATATTGTCGTTCTTATCCCGGATTAGTTTTTTTCCGTTATAATTGTCGTTAGTATCCGGTCCTTAAAGGGCTTATTAGATTATGAATAAATTAATAAATTTTATCAGGATATTTAGTCTAGGTCAGTTCCGTTTGTTCAAAGTTGATGTACTGTCGTTAGTTTCCTGTCCTCAAGTACAACACTTGAGTAAATGCAAAATGTCGTCATTATCCGGTTTGAATTATTGTATGACAATATACTATAGTAATAAGCCTAATGTTATAGTGACGACGTTGCATTTTGAGGTACTATATTGTCGTTCTTATCCCGGATTAGTTTTTTTCCGTTATAATTGAAAATGTCGTTAGTATCCGGTACTTAAAGGGCTTATTAAAATGTCGTTAGTATCCGGTCATTAAAGGGATTATTGGATTATGAATAAATTAATAAATTTTATGAGTCGATTTAGTCCAGGTCAGCTCCGTTTGCTCAAGTTGATGTACTGTCGTTAGTTTCCTGTCCTCAAGTACAACACTTGAGTAAATGCAAAATGTCGTCATTATCCGGTTTGAATTATTGTATGACAATATACTATAGTAATAAGCCTAATGTTATAGTGACGACGTTGCATTTTGAGGTACTATATTGTCGTTCTTATCCCGGATTAGTTTTTTTCCGTTATAATTGAAAATGTCGTTAGTATCCGGTACTTAAAGGGCTTATGAAAATGTCGTTAGTATCCGGTCATTAAAGGGATTATTGGATTATGAATAAATTAATAAATTTTATGAGTCGATTTAGTCCAGGTCAGCTCCGTTTGCTCAAGTTGATGTACTGTCGTTAGTTTCCTGTCCTCAAGTACAACACTTGAGTAAATGCAAAATGTCGTCATTATCCGGTTTGAATTATTATATGACAATATACTATTGTAATAAGCCTAATGTTATAGTGACGACGTTGCATTTTGAGGTACTATATTGTCGTTCTTATCCCGGATTAGTTTTTTTCCGTTATAATTGAAAATGTCGTTAGTATCCGGTCCTTAAAGGGCTTATTAGATTATGAATAAATTAATAAATTTTATCAGGATATTTAGTCTAGGTCAGCTCCGTTTGTTCAAAGTTGATGTACTGTCGTTCGTTTCGTCCTCAAGTACAACACTTGAGTAAATGCAAAATGTCGTCATTATCCGGTTTGAATTATTGTATGACAATATACTATAGTAATAGCCTAATGTTATAGTGACAACGTTGCATTTTGAGGTACTATATTGTCGTTCTTATCCCGGATTAGTTTTTTTCCGTTATAATTGAAATGTCGTTAGTATCCGGTCTTACTTTAAATGTCGTTAGTATCGGTCCTTAAAGGGCTTATTAGATTATAATAAATTAATAAATTTTATCAGGATATTTAGTCTAGGTCAGTTCCGTTTGTTCAAAGTTGATGTACTGTCGTTCGATTCCGGTCCTTAAGTACAACACTTGAGTAAATGCAAAATGTCGTCATTATCCGGTTTGAATTATTGTATGACAATATACTATAGTAATAAGCCTAATGTTATAGTGACGACGTTACATTTTGAGGTACTATATTGTCGTTCTTATCCCGGATTAGTTTTTTTCCGTTATAATTGTCGTTAGTATCCGGTCCTTAAAGGGCTTATTAGATTATGAATAAATTAATAAATTTTATCAGGATATTTAGTCTAGGTCAGTTCCGTTTGTTCAAAGTTGATGTACTGTCGTTAGTTTCCTGTCCTCAAGTACAACACTTGAGTAAATGCAAAATGTCGTCATTATCCGGTTTGAATTATTGTATGACAATATACTATAGTAATAAGCCTAATGTTATAGTGACGACGTTGCATTTTGAGGTACTATATTGTCGTTCTTATCCCGGATTAGTTTTTTTCCGTTATAATTGAAAATGTCGTTAGTATCCGGTACTTAAAGGGCTTATGAAAATGTCGTTAGTATCCGGTCATTAAAGGGATTATTGGATTATGAATAAATTAATAAATTTTATGAGTCGATTTAGTCCAGGTCAGCTCCGTTTGCTCAAGTTGATGTACTGTCGTTAGTTTCCTGTCCTCAAGTACAACACTTGAGTAAATGCAAAATGTCGTCATTATCCGGTTTGAATTATTGTATGACAATATACTATAGTAATAAGCCTAATGTTATAGTGACGACGTTGCATTTTGAGGTACTATATTGTCGTTCTTATCCCGGATTAGTTTTTTTCCGTTATAATTGAAAATGTCGTTAGTATCCGGTACTTAAAGGGCTTATTAAAATGTCGTTAGTATCCGGTCATTAAAGGGATTATTGGATTATGAATAAATTAATAAATTTTATGAGTCGATTTAGTCCAGGTCAGCTCCGTTTGCTCAAGTTGATGTACTGTCGTTCGTTTCCGATCCTCAAGTACAACACTTGAGTAAATGCAAAATGTCGTCATTATCCGGTTTGAATTATTGTATGACAATATACTATGTAATAAGCCTAATGTTATAGTGACGACGTTGCATTTGAGGTACTATATTGTCGTTCTTATCCCGGATTAGTTTTTTTCCGTTATAATTGAAAATGTCGTTAGTATCCGGTACTTAAAGGCTTATGAAAATCGTTAGTATCCGGTCATTAAAGGATTATTGATTATGAATAAATTAATAAATTTTATGAGTGATTTAGTCCAGGTCAGCTCCGTTTGTTCAAGTTGATGTACTGTCGTTCGTTTCCGTCCTCAAGTACAACACTTGAGTAAATGCAAAATGTCGTCATTATCCGGTTTGAATTATTGTATGACAATATACTATGTAATAAGCCTAATGTTATAGTGACGACGTTGCATTTGAGGTACTATATTGTCGTTCTTATCCCGGATTAGTTTTTTTCCGTTATAATTGAAATGTCGTTAGTATCCGGTCTTAAACTTAAAAGGAGCTATAGATTAGATTATGAATAAATTAATAAATTTTATCAGTATTTAGTCTAGGTCAGCTCCGTTTGTTCAAGTTGATGTACTGTCGTTCGTTTCCGGTCCTCAAGTACAACACTTGAGTAAATGCAAAATGTCGTCATTATCCGGTTTGAATTATTGTATGACAATATACTATTGTAATAAGCCTAATGTTATAGTGACGACGTTGCAATTTGAGGTACTATATTGTCGTTCTTATCCCGGATTAGTTTTTTTCCGTTATAATGAATGTCGTTAGTATCCGGTCCTTAAAGGGCTTATTAGATTATGAATAAATTAATAAATTTTATCAGGATATTTAGTCTAGGTCAGCTCCGTTTGTTCAAAGTTGATGTACTGTCGTTCGTTTCCGGTCCTCAAGTACAACACTTGAGTAATGCAAAATGTCGTCATTATCCGGTTTGAATTATTGTATGACAATATACTATTGTAATAAGCCTAATGTTATAGTGACGACGTTGCATTTGAGGTACTATATTGTCGTTCTTATCCGGATTAGTTTTTTTCCGTTATAATTGAAAATGTCGTTAGTATCCGGTACTTAAAGGGCTTTAAAATTCGAGTATCCGGCTAAATTATGATATAAAATTAATAAATTTTATGAGTGATTTAGTCTAGGTCAGCTCCGTTTGTTCAAGTTGATGTACTGTCGTTCGTTTCCGGTCCTCAAGTACAACACTTGAGTAATGCAAAATGTCGTCATTATCCGGTTTGAATTATTGTATGACAATATACTATTGTAATAAGCCTAATGTTATAGTGACGACGTTGCAATTTGAGATACTATATTGTCGTTCTTATCCGGATTAGTTTTTTTCCGTTATAATTGAAATGTCGTTAGTATCCGGTCCTTAAAGGGCTTATTAGATTATGAATAAATTAATAAATTTTATCAGATATTTAGTCTAGGTCAGCTCCGTTTGTTCAAAGTTGATGTACTGTCGTTCGTTTCCGGTCCTGAAGTACAACACTTGAGTAAATGCAAAATGTCGTCATTATCCGGTTTGAATTATTGTATGACAATATACTATTGTAATAAGCCTAATGTTATAGTGACGACGTTCAATTTGAGTACTATATTGTCGTTCTTATCCGGATTAGTTTTTTTCCGTTATAATTGAAATGTCGTTAGTATCCGGTCCTTAAAGGGCTTATTAGATTATGAATAAATTAATAAATTTTATCAGGATATTTAGTCTAGGTCAGCTCCGTTTGTTCAAAGTTGATGTACTGTCGTTCGTTTCCGGTCCTCAAGTACAACACGTGAGTAATGCAAAATGTCGTCATTATCCGGTTTGAATTATTGTATGACAATATACTATTGTAATAAGCCTAATGTTATAGTGACGACGTTCAATTTGAGGTACTATATTGTCGTTCTTATCCGGATTAGTTTTTTTCCGTTATAATTGAAAATGTCGTTAGTATCCGGTCCTTAAAGGGCTTATTAGATTATGAATAAATTAATAAATTTTATCAGGATATTTAGTCTAGGTCAGCTCCGTTTGTTCAAAGTTGATGTACTGTCGTTCGTTTCCGGTCCTCAAGTACAACACGTGAGTTAATGCAAAATGTCGTCATTATCCGGTTTGAATTATTGTATGACAATATACTATGTAATAAGCCTAATGTTATAGTGACGACGTTCAATTTGAGTACTATATTGTCGTTCTTATCCGGATTAGTTTTTTTCCGTTATAATTGAAATGTCGTTAGTATCCGGTCCTTAAAGGGCTTATTAGATTATGAATAAATTAATAAATTTTATCAGGATATTTAGTCTAGGTCAGCTCCGTTTGTTCAAAGTTGATGTACTGTCGTTCGTTTCCGGTCCTCAAGTACAACACTTGAGTAAATGCAAAATGTCGTCATTATCCGGTTTGAATTATTGTATGACAATATACTATAGTAATAAGCCTAATGTTATAGTGACGACGTTGCATTTTGAGTACTATATTGTCGTTCTTATCCCGGATTAGTTTTTTTCCGTTATAATTGAAAATGTCGTTAGTATCCGGTACTTAAAGGGCTTATAAATGTCGTTAGTATCGGTCATTAAAGGATTATTGGATTATGAATAAATTAATAAATTTTATGAGTCGATTTAGTCCAGGTCAGCTCCGTTTGCTCAAAGTTGATGTACTGTCGTTCGTTTCCGGTCCTCAAGTACAACACTTGAGTAAATGCAAAATGTCGTCATTATCCGGTTTGAATTATTGTATGACAATATACTATTGTAATAAGCCTAATGTTATAGTGACGACGTTGCAATTTGAGGTACTATATTGTCGTTCTTATCCCGGATTAGTTTTTTTCCGTTATAATTGAAATGTCGTTAGTATCCGGTCCTTAAAGGGCTTATTAGATTATGAATAAATTAATAAATTTTATCAGGATATTTAGTCTAGGTCAGCTCCGTTTGTTCAAAGTTGATGTACTGTCGTTCGTTTCGGTCCTAAGTACAACACTTGAGTAAATGCAAAATGTCGTCATTATCCGGTTTGAATTATTGTATGACAATATACTATAGTAATAAGCCTAATGTTATAGTGACGACGTTGCAATTTGAGGTACTATATTGTCGTTCTTATCCCGGATTAGTTTTTTTCCGTTATAATTGTCGTTAGTATCCGGTCCTTAAAGGGCTTATTAGATTATGAATAAATTAATAAATTTTATCAGATATTTAGTCTAGGTCAGCTCCGTTCGTTCAAAGTTGATGTACTGTCGTTCGTTTACGGTCCTGAAGTACAACACTTGAGTAAATGCAAAATGTCGTCATTATCCGGTTTGAATTATTGTATGACAATATACTATTTTAATAAGCCTAATGTTATAGTTACGACGTTTCAATTTGAGATACTATATTGTCGTTCTTATCCCGGATTAGTTTTTTTCCGTTATAATTGAAAATGTCGTTAGTATCCGGTCCTTAAAGGGCTTATTAGATTATGAATAAATTAATAAATTTTATCAGGATATTTAGTCTAGGTCAGCTCCGTTTGTTCAAAGTGATGTACTGTCGTTCGTTTCCGGTCCTAAGTACAACACTTGAGTAAATGCAAAATGTCGTCATTATCCGGTTTGAATATTATATGACAATATACTATTGTAATAAGCCTAATGTTATAGTGACGACGTTGCAATTTGAGGTACTATATTGTCGTTCTTATCCCGGATTAGTTTTTTTCCGTTATAATTGAAATGTCGTTAGTATCCGGTCCTTAAAGGGCTTATTAGATTATGAATGAATAATTAATAAATTTTATGAGTGATTTAGTCAGGTCAGCTCCGTTTGTTCAAAGTTGATGTACTGTCGTTAGTTTCCGGTCCTTAAGTACAACACTTGAGTAAATGCAAAATGTCGTCATTATCCGGTTTGAATTATTGTATGACAATATACTATTTTAATAAGCCTAATGTTATAGTTACGACGTTTCAATTTGAGATACTATATTGTCGTTCTTATCCTGGATTAGTTTTTTTCCGTTATAATTGAGAATGTCGTTAGTATCCGGTCCTTAAAGGGCTTATTAGATTATGAATAAATTAATAAATTTTATCAGGATATTTAGTCTAGGTCAGCTCCGTTTGTTCAAAGTTGATGTACTGTCGTTCGTTTCCGGTCCTGAAGTACAACACGTGAGTTAATGCAAAATGTCGTCATTATCCGGTTTGAATTATTGTATGACAATATACTATTTAATAAGCCTAATGTTATAGTGACGACGTTGCATTTGAGTACTATATTGTCGTTCTTATCCCGGATTAGTTTTTTTCCGTTATAATTGAAAATGTCGTTAGTATCCGGTACTTAAAGGCTTATAAAATGGAGTATCCTAGATAAATTATGATTATGAATAAATTAATAAATTTTATCAGGATATTTAGTCTAGGTCAGCTCCGTTTGTTCAAAGTGATGTACTGTCGTTCGTTTCCGGTCCTTAAGTACAACACTTGAGTAAATGCAAAATGTCGTCATTATCCGGTTTGAACTATTATATGACAATATACTATTGTAATAAGCCTAATGTTATAGTGACGACGTTGCAATTTGAGTTACTATATTGTCGTTCTTTTCCCGGATTAGTTTTTTTCCGTTATAATTGAAAATGTCGTTAGTAGCCGGTACTTAAAGGGCTTATTAAAATGTCGTTAGTATCCGGTCATTAAAGGGATTATTGGATTATGAGTAAATTAATAAATTTTATGAGTCGATTTAGTCCAGGTCAGCTCCGTTTGCTCAAAGTTGATGTACTGTCGTTCGTTTCCGGTCCTCAAGTACAACACTTGAGTAAATGCAAAACGTCGACATTATCCGGTTTGAATTATTATATGACAATATACTATTGCAATAAGCCTAATGTTATAGTGACAACGTTGCGATTTGAGATACTATATTGTCGTTCTTATCCCGGATTAGTTTTTTTCCGTTATAATTGAAAATGTCGTTAGTATCCGGTCCTTAAAGGGCTTATTAGATTATGAATAAATTAATAAATTTTATCAGGATATTTAGTCTAGGTCAGCTCCGTTTGTTCAAAGCTGATGTACTGTCGTTCGTTTACGGTCCTTAAGTACAACACTTGAGTAAATGCAAAATGTCGTCATTATCCGGTTTGAACTATTATATGACAATATACTATTGTAATAAGCCTAATGTTATAGTGACGACGTTGCAATTTGAGGTACTATATTGTCGTTCTTATCCCGGATTAGTTTTTTTCCGTTATAATTGTCGTTAGTATCCGGTCCTTAAAGGGCTTATTAGATTATGAATAGATTAATAAATTTTTTGAGTAGATTTAGTCTAGGTCAGCTCCGTTCGTTCAAAGTTGATGTACTGTCGTTCGTTTACGGTCCTGAAGTACAACACTTGAGTAAATGCAAAATGTCGTCATTATCCGGTTTGAATTATTGTATGACAATATACTATTGTAATAAGCCTAATGTTATAGTTACGACGTTTCAATTTGAGATACTATATTGTCGTTCTTATCCTGGATTATTTTTTTTCCGTTATAATTGAGAATGTCGTTAGTATCCGGTCCTTAAAGGGCTTATTAGATTATGAATAAATTAATAAATTTTATCAGGATATTTAGTCTAGGTCAGCTCCGTTTGTTCAAAGTTGATGTACTGTCGTTCGATTCCGGTCCTTAAGTACAACACTTGAGTAAATGCAAAATGTCGTCATTATCCGGTTTGAATTATTGTATGACAATATACTATAGTAATAAGCCTAATGTTATAGTGACGACGTTGCATTTGAGGTACTATATTGTCGTTCTTATCCCGGATTAGTTTTTTTTCCGTTATAATTGAAAATGTCGTTAGTATCCGGTCCTTAAAGGGCTTATTAGATTATGAATAAATTAATAAATTTTATCAGGATATTTAGTCTAGGTCAGCTCCGTTTGTTCAAAGTTGATGTACTGTCGTTCGTTTCCGGTCCTAAGTACAACACTTGAGTAAATGCAAAATGTCGTCATTATCCGGTTTGAATTATTGTATGACAATATACTATAGTAATAAGCCTAATGTTATAGTGACGACGTTGCATTTGAGTACTATATTGTCGTTCTTATCCCGGATTAGTTTTTTTCCGTTATAATTGAAAATGTCGTTAGTATCCGGTCCTTAAAGGGCTTATTAAAATGTCGTTAGTATCGCATTAAAGGATTATGATTATGATAAATTAATAAATTTTATCAGGATATTTAGTCTAGGTCAGCTCCGTTTGTTCAAAGTTGATGTACTGTCGTTCGTTTCCGGTCCTAAGTACAACACTTGAGTAAATGCAAAATGTCGTCATTATCCGGTTTGAATATTATATGACAATATACTATTGTAATAAGCCTAATGTTATAGTGACGACGTTGCAATTTGAGGTACTATATTGTCGTTCTTATCCCGGATTAGTTTTTTTCCGTTATAATTGAAAATGTCGTTAGTATCCGGTACTTAAAGGGCTTATAAAATGTCGTTAGTATCCGGTCATTAAAGGGATTATTGGATTATGAATAAATTAATAAATTTTATAGTCGATTTAGTCCAGGTCAGCTCCGTTTGCTCAAAGTTGATGTACTGTCGTTCGTTTCCGGTCCTCAAGTACAACACTTGAGTAAATGCAAAATGTCGACATTATCCGGTTTGAATTATTATATGACAATATACTATTGTAATAAGCCTAATGTTATAGTGACGACGTTGCATTTGAGATACTATATTGTCGTTCTTATCCCGGATTAGTTTTTTTCCGTTATAATTGAAAATGTCGTTAGTATCCGGTCCTTAAAGGGCTTATTAGATTATGAATAAATTAATAAATTTTATCAGGATATTTAGTCTAGGTCAGCTCCGTTTGTTCAAAGTTGATGTACTGTCGTTCGTTTCCGGTCCTTAAGTACAACACTTGAGTAAATGCAAAATGTCGTCATTATCCGGTTTGAATTATTATATGACAATATACTATTGTAATAAGCCTAATGTTATAGTGACGACGTTGCAATTTGAGGTACTATATTGTCGTTCTTATCCCGGATTAGTTTTTTTTCCGTTATAATTGAAATGTCGTTAGTATCCGGTCCTTAAAGGGCTTATTAGATTATGAATAAATTAATAAATTTTATCAGGATATTTAGTCTAGGTCAGCTCCGTTTGTTCAAAGTTGATGTACTGTCGTTCGTTTCCGGTCCTCAAGTACAACACTTGAGTAAATGCAAAATGTCGTCATTATCCGGTTTGAATTATTGTATGACAATATACTATAGTAATAAGCCTAATGTTATAGTGACGACGTTGCATTTGAGGTACTATATTGTCGTTCTTATCCCGGATTAGTTTTTTTCCGTTATAATTGAAAATGTCTTTAGTATCCGGTCCTTAAAGGGCTTATTCGATTATGCATAAATTAATAAATTTTATGAGTGATTTAGTCTAGGTCAGCTCCGTTTGTTCAAAGTTGATGTACTGTCGTTCGTTTCCGGTCCTCAAGTACAACACTTGAGTAAATGCAAAATGTCGTCATTATCCGGTTTGAATTATTGTATGACAATATACTATAGTAATAAGCCTAATGTTATAGTGACGACGTTGCAATTTGAGGTACTATATTGTCGTTCTTATCCCGGATTAGTTTTTTTCCGTTATAATTGAATGTCGTTAGTATCCGGTCCTTAAAGGGCTTATTAGATTATGAATAAATTAATAAATTTTATCAGATATTTAGTCTAGGTCAGCTCCGTTTGTTCAAAGTTGATGTACTGTCGTTCGTTTCCGGTCCTAAGTACAACACTTGAGTAAATGCAAAATGTCGTCATTATCCGGTTTGAATTATTGTATGACAATATACTATTGTAATAAGCCTAATGTTATAGTGACGACGTTCATTTGAGGTACTATATTGTCGTTCTTATCCCGGATTAGTTTTTTTCCGTTATAATTGGTCGTTAGTATCCGGTCCTTAAAGGGCTTATTAGATTATGAATAAATTAATAAATTTTATCAGATATTTAGTCTAGGTCAGCTCCGTTTGTTCAAAGTTGATGTACTGTCGTTCGTTTCCGGTCCTCAAGTACAACACTTGAGTAAATGCAAAATGTCGTCATTATCCGGTTTGAATTATTGTATGACAATATACTATTTAATAAGCCTAATGTTATAGTGACGACGTTGCATTTGAGGTACTATATTGTCGTTCTTATCCCGGATTAGTTTTTTTCCGTTATAATTGAAAATGTCGTTAGTATCCGGTACTTAAACTTTAAAAGGAGTACCTATTAGATTATGAATAAAATTAATAAATTTTATCAGATATTTAGTCTAGGTCAGCTCCGTTTGTTCAAAGTTGATGTACTGTCGTTCGTTTCCGGTCCTCAAGTACAACACTTGAGTAAATGCAAAATGTCGTCATTATCCGGTTTGAATTATTATATGACAATATACTATTTTAATAAGCCTAATGTTATAGTTACGACGTTTCAATTTGAGGTACTATATTGTCGTTCTTATCCTGGATTAGTTTTTTTCCGTTATAATTGAGAATGTCGTAGTATCCGGTCCTTAAAGGGCTTATTAGATTATGAATAAATTAATAAATTTTATCAGATATTTAGTCTAGGTCAGCTCCGTTTGTTCAAAGTTGATGTACTGTCGTTCGTTTCCGGTCCTCAAGTACAACACGTGAGTTAATGCAAAATGTCGTCATTATCCGGTTTGAATTATTATATGACAATATACTATTTTAATAAGCCTAATGTTATAGTTACGACGTTTCAATTTGAGTACTATATTGTCGTTCTTATCCTGGATTAGTTTTTTTCCGTTATAATTGAAAATGTCCGTATCCGGTACTTCATCCTTAAAGGGCTATTAGATATTATCATAAATTAATAAATTTTATCAGATATTTAGTCTAGGTCAGCTCCGTTTGTTCAAAGTTGATGTACTGTCGTTCGTTTCCGGTCCTCAAGTACAACACGTGAGTTAATGCAAAATGTCGTCATTATCCGGTTTGAATTATTGTATGACAATATACTATTTTAATAAGCCTAATGTTATAGTTACGACGTTTCAATTTGAGTACTATATTGTCGTTCTTATCCTGGATTAGTTTTTTTCCGTTATAATTGAAATGTCGTTAGTATCCGGTACTTAAACTTAAAAAGGGCTTATTAGACTAAATTATCATAAATTAATAAATTTTATCAGTATATTTAGTCTAGGTCAGCTCCGTTTGTTCAAAGTTGATGTACTGTCGTTCGTTTCCGGTCCTCAAGTACAACACGTGAGTTAATGCAAAATGTCGTCATTATCCGGTTTGAATTATTGTATGACAATATACTATTTAATAAGCCTAATGTTATAGTTACGACGTTTCAATTTGAGATACTATATTGTCGTTCTTATCCTGGATTATTTTTTTTCCGTTATAATTGAGAATGTCGTTAGTATCCGGTCTTAAAGGGCTTATTAGATTATGAATAAATTAATAAATTTTATCATGATATTTAGTCTAGGTCAGCTCCGTTTGTTCAAAGTTGATGTACTGTCGTTCGTTTCCGGTCCTGAAGTACAACACGTGAGTTAATGCAAAATGTCGTCATTATCCGGTTTGAATTATTATATGACAATATACTATTGTAATAAGCCTAAGTTATAGTGACGACGTTGCAATTTGAGATACTATATTGTCGTTCTTATCCTGGATTAGTTTTTTTCCGTTATAATTGAAAATGTCGTTAGTATCCGGTCCTTAAAGGGCTTATTAGATTATGATAAATTAATAAATTTTTGAGTAGATTTAGTCTAGGTCAGCTCCGTTTGTTCAAAGTTGATGTACTGTCGTTCGTTTCCGGTCCTCAAGTACAACACGTGAGTTAATGCAAAATGTCGTCATTATCCGGTTTGAATTATTGTATGACAATATACTATTTTAATATGCCTAATGTTATAGTTACGACGTTTCAATTTGAGATACTATATTGTCGTTCTTATCCCGGATTTTTTTTTTCCGTTATAATTGAGAATGTCGTTAGTATCCGGTCCTTAAAGGGCTTATTAGATTATGAATAAATTAATAAATTTTATCAGGATATTTAGTCTAGGTCAGCTCCGTTTGTTCAAAGTTGATGTACTGTCGTTCGTTTCCGGTCCTGAAGTACAACACGTGAGTTAATGCAAAATGTCGTCATTATCCGGTTTGAATTATTGTATGACAATATACTATTTTAATAAGCCTAATGTTATAGTTACGACGTTTCAATTTGAGATACTATATTGTCGTTCTTATCCTGGATTATTTTTTTTCCGTTATAATTGAGAATGTCGTTAGTATCCGGTCCTTAAAGGGCTTATTAGATTATGAATAAATTAATAAATTTTATCAGGATATTTAGTCTAGGTCAGCTCCGTTTGTTCAAAGTTGATGTACTGTCGTTCGTTTCCGGTCCTAAGTACAACACGTGAGTTAATGCAAAATGTCGTCATTAACCGGTTTGAATTATTGTATGACAATATACTATTGTAATAAGCCTAATGTTATAGTTACGACGTTGCAATTTGAGTACTATATTGTCGTTCTTATCCGGATTAGTTTTTTTCCGTTATAATTGAAAATGTCGTTAGTATCCGGTACTTAAACTTTAAAAACGGAGCTGATTAGACTAAATCTATCATAAAATTAATAAATTTTATCAGGATATTTAGTCTAGGTCAGCTCCGTTTGTTCAAAGTTGATGTACTGTCGTTCGTTTCCGGTCCTCAAGTACAACACGTGAGTTAATGCAAAATGTCGTCATTATCCGGTTTGAATTATTGTATGACAATATACTATTTTAATAAGCCTAATGTTATAGTGACGACGTTTCAATTTGAGTACTATATTGTCGTTCTTATCCCGGATTAGTTTTTTTCCGTTATAATTGAAAATGTCGTTAGTATCCGGTCTTCATTAAAGGGCTTATTAGGATTATGAATAAATTAATAAATTTTATCAGATATTTAGTCTAGGTCAGCTCCGTTTGTTCAAAGTTGATGTACTGTCGTTCGTTTCCGGTCCTCAAGTACAACACTGAGTAATGCAAAATGTCGTCATTATCCGGTTTGAATATTATATGACAATATACTATTGTAATAAGCCTAATGTTATAGTGACGACGTTGCAATTTGAGATACTATATTGTCGTTCTTATCCCGGATTAGTTTTTTTCCGTTATAATTGAAAATGTCGTTAGTATCCGGTCCTTAAAGGGCTTATTAGATTATGAATAAATTAATAAATTTTATCAGGATATTTAGTCTAGGTCAGCTCCGTTTGTTCAAAGTTGATGTACTGTCGTTCGTTTCCGGTCCTAAGTACAACACTTGAGTAAATGCAAAATGTCGTCATTATCCGGTTTGAATATTATATGACAATATACTATTGTAATAAGCCTAATGTTATAGTGACGACGTTGCAATTTGAGGTACTATATTGTCGTTCTTATCCCGGATTAGTTTTTTTCCGTTATAATTGTCGTTAGTATCCGGTCCTTAAAGGGCTTATTAGATTATGAATAAATTAATAAATTTTATGAGTAGATTTAGTCTAGGTCAGCTCCGTTTGTTCAAAGTTGATGTACTGTCGTTCGTTTACCGGTCCTAAGTACAACACTTGAGTAAATGCAAAATGTCGTCATTATCCGGTTTGAATTATTGTATGACAATATACTATAGTAATAAGCCTAATGTTATAGTGACGACGTTGCATTTTGAGGTACTATATTGTCGTTCTTATCCCGGATTAGTTTTTTTCCGTTATAATTGAAATGTCGTTAGTATCCGGTCCTTAAAGGGCTTATTAGATTATGAATAAATTAATAAATTTTATCAGGATATTTAGTCTAGGTCAGCTCCGTTTGTTCAAAGTTGATGTACTGTCGTTGTTTCCTGTCCTCAAGTACAACACTTGAGTAAATGCAAAATGTCGTCATTATCCGGTTTGAATTATTGTATGACAATATACTATAGTAATAAGCCTAATGTTATAGTGACGACGTTGCATTTTGAGGTACTATATTGTCGTTCTTATCCCGGATTAGTTTTTTTCCGTTATAATTGAAAATGTCGTTAGTATCCGGTACTTAAAGGGCTTATTAAAATGTCGTTAGTATCCGGTCATTAAAGGGATTATTGGATTATGAATAAATTAATAAATTTTATGAGTCGATTTAGTCCAGGTCAGCTCCGTTTGCTCAAGTTGATGTACTGTCGTTCGTTTCCGATCCTCAAGTACAACACTTGAGTAAATGCAAAATGTCGTCATTATCCGGTTTGAATTATTATATGACAATATACTATTTTAATAAGCCTAATGTTATAGTTACGACGTTTCAATTAGAGGTATTATATTGTCGTTCTTATCCTGGATTAGTTTTTTCCGTTATAATTGAGAATGTCGTCGTATCCGGTACTTAAAACTTTGAACAACGGAACTGACCTAGACTAAATTATCATAAAATTAATAAATTTTATCAGTATATTTAGTCTAGGTCAGCTCCGTTTGTTCAAAGTTGATGTACTGTCGTTCGTTTCCGGTCCTCAAGTACAACACGTGAGTTAATGCAAAATGTCGTCATTATCCGGTTTGAATTATTATATGACAATATACCATTTTAATAAGCCTAATGTTATAGTTACGACGTTTCAATTTGAGGTACTATATTGTCGTTCTTATCCTGGATTAGTTTTTTTCCGTTATAATTGAAAATGAAGTCCGTATCCGGTACTTACATCAACTTTGAACAAACGGAGCTGACCTAGACTAAATCTACTCATAAAATTAATAAATTTTATCAGAATATTTAGTCTAGGTCAGCTCCGTTTGTTCAAAATTGATGTACTGTCGTTCGTTTCCGGTCCTCAAGTACAACACGTGAGTTAATGCAAAATGTCGTCATTAACCGGTTTGAATTATTGTATGACAATATACTATTTTAATAAGCCTAATGTTATAGTTACGACGTTTCAATTTGAGGTATTATATTGTCGTTCTTATCCTGGATTAGTTTTTTCCGTTATAATTGAGAATGTCGTCCGTATCCGGTACTTACATCAACTTTGAACAAACGGAGCTGACCTAGACTAAATCTACTCATAAAATTAATAAATTTTATCAGTATATTTAGTCTAGGTCAGCTCCGTTTGTTCAAAGTTGATGTACTGTCGTTCGTTTCCGGTCCTCAAGTACAACACGTGAGTTAATGCAAAATGTCGTCATTATCCGGTTTGAATTATTGTATGACAATATACTATTTTAATAAGCCTAATGTTATAGTTACGACGTTTCAATTTGAGATACTATATTGTCGTTCTTATCCTGGATTATTTTTTTCCGTTATAAGAATGTCGTTAGTACCGTCTTAAAGGGCTTATTAGATTATGAATAAATTAATAAATTTTATCAGATATTTAGTCTAGGTCAGCTCCGTTTGTTCAAAGTTGATGTACTGTCGTTCGTTTCCGGTCCTGAAGTACAACACGTGAGTTAATGCAAAATGTCGTCATTATCCGGTTTGAATTATTTATGACAATATACTATTTAATAAGCCTAAGTTATAGTGACGACGTTTGCAATTTGAGATACTATATTATCTTCTTATTCTGGATTAGTTTTTTCTGTTATAATTGAAAATGTCGTTAGTATCCGGTCCTTAAAGGGCTTATTCGATTATGCATAAATTAATAAATTTTATGAGTAATTTAGTCTAGGTCAGCTCCGTTTGTTCAAAGTTGATGTACTGTCGTTCGTTTCCGGTCCTCAAGTACAACACGTGAGTTAATGCAAAATGTCGTCATTATCCGGTTTGAATTATTGTATGACAATATACTATTTAATAAGCCTAATGTTATAGTTACGACGTTTCAATTTGAGATACTATATTGTCGTTCTTATCCCGGATTTTTTTTTCCGTTATAATTGAGAATGTCGTTAGTATCCGGTCCTTAAAGGGCTTATTAGATTATGAATAAATTAATAAATTTTATCAGGATATTTAGTCTAGGTCAGCTCCGTTTGTTCAAAGTTGATGTACTGTCGTTCGTTTCCGGTCCTGAAGTACAACACGTGAGTTAATGCAAAATGTCGTCATTATCCGGTTTGAATTATTGTATGACAATATACTATTTTAATAAGCCTAATGTTATAGTTACGACGTTTCAATTTGAGATACTATATTGTCGTTCTTATCCTGGATTATTTTTTTCCGTTATAATTGAGAATGTCGTTAGTATCCGGTCCTTAAAGGGCTTATTAGATTATGAATAAATTAATAAATTTATCAGGATATTTAGTCTAGGTCAGCTCCGTTTGTTCAAAGTTGATGTACTGTCGTTCGTTTCCGGTCCTCAAGTACAACACGTGAGTTAATGCAAAATGTCGTCATTAACCGGTTTGAATTATTGTATGACAATATACTATTTTAATAAGCCTAATGTTATAGTTACGACGTTTCAATTTGAGGTATTATATTGTCGTTCTTATCCTGGATTAGTTTTTTCCGTTATAATTGAGAATGTCGTTAGTACTACATCAACTTTGAAAAGGGCTGACCTGACTAAATTATCATAAAATTAATAAATTTTATCAGTATATTTAGTCTAGGTCAGCTCCGTTTGTTCAAAGTTGATGTACTGTCGTTCGTTTCCGGTCCTCAAGTACAACACGTGAGTTAATGCAAAATGTCGTCATTATCCGGTTTGAATTATTGTATGACAATATACTATTTAATAGCCTAATGTTATAGTTACGACGTTTCAATTTGAGATACTATATTGTCGTTCTTATCCTGGATTATTTTTTTCCGTTATAATTGAGAATGTCGTTAGTATCCGGTCCTTAAAGGGCTTATTGATTATGAATAAATTAATAAATTTTATCATGAATTTAGTCTAGGTCAGCTCCGTTTGTTCAAAGTTGATGTACTGTCGTTCGTTTCCGGTCCTGAAGTACAACACGTGAGTTAATGCAAAATGTCGTCATTATCCGGTTTGAATTATTATATGACAATATACTATTTAATAAGCCTAATGTTATAGTACGACGTTTCAATTTGAGATACTATATTATCATTCTTATTCTGGATTATTTTTTTCCGTTATAATTGAAATGTCGTTAGTATCCGGTCCTTAAAGGGCTTATTCGATTATGCATAAATTAATAAATTTTTTGAGTAATTTAGTCTAGGTCAGCTCCGTTTGTTCAAAGTTGATGTACTGTCGTTCGTTTCCGGTCCTCAAGTACAACACGTGAGTTATGCAAAATTCGTCATTATCCGGTTTGAATTATTGTATGACAATATACTATTTTAATAGCCTAATGTTATAGTTACGACGTTTCAATTTGAGATACTATATTGTCGTTCTTATCCTGGATTTTTTTTTTTCCGTTATAATTGAGAATGTCGTTAGTATCCGGTCCTTAAAGGGCTTATTAGATTATGAATAAATTAATAAATTTTATCAGGATATTTAGTCTAGGTCAGCTCCGTTTGTTCAAAGTTGATGTACTGTCGTTCGTTTCCGGTCCTCAAGTACAACCGTGAGTTAATGCAAAATGTCGTCATTATCCGGTTGAATTATTGTATGACAATATACTATAGTAATAAGCTAATGTTATAGTGACGACGTTGCCATTTTGAGCTACTATATTGTCGTTCTTATCCCGGATTAGTTTTTTTCCGTTATAATTGAAAATGTCGTTAGTATCCCTAAGGGTCTTATTAAAGGCGTTAGTATCGGTCTTAAAGGATTAGATTATGAATAAATTAATAAATTTTATCAGGATATTTAGTCTAGGTCAGTCCGTTGTTCAAAGTTGATGTACTGTCGTTCGTTTCCGGTCCTTAAGTACAACACTTGAGTAAATGCAAAATGTCGTCATTATCCCGGTTTGAATTATTATATGACAATATACTATTGTAATAAGCTAATGTTATAGTGACGACCGTTGCATTTTGAGCTACTATATTGTCGTTCTTATCCCGGATTAGTTTTTTTTCCGTTATAATTGAAAATGGTCGTTAGTATATCCGGTCTAAAGGCTTATTAAATGTCGTTAGATCCGTTCATTAAAGGGATTATGATAAAATTAATTAAATAATTTTATCAGGAATTTAGTCAGGTTCAGCTCCGTTTGTCAAGTTGATGTACTGTCGTTCGTTCCCGGTCCTTAAGTACAACACTTGAGTAAATGCAAAATGTCGTCATTATCCGGTTTGAATTATTATATGACAATATACTATTGTAATAAGCCTAATGTTATAGTGACGACGTTGCAATTTGAGGTACTATATTGTCGTTCTTATCCCGGATTAGTTTTTTTCCGTTATAATTGAAAATGTCGTTAGTATCCGGTACTTAAAGGGCTTATTAAATGTCGTTAGTATCCGGTCATTAAAGGGATTATTGGATTATGAATAAATTAATAAATTTTATGAGTCGATTTAGTCTAGGTCAGCTCCGTTTGTTCAAAGTTGATGTACTGTCGTTCGTTTCCGGTCCTCAAGTACAACACTTGAGTAAATGCAAAATGTCGTCATTATCCGGTTTGAATTATTATATGACAATATACTATTGTAATAAGCCTAATGTTATAGTGACGACGTTGCAATTTGAGATACTATATTGTCGTTCTTATCCCGGATTAGTTTTTTTCCGTTATAATTGAAAATGTCGTTAGTATCCGGTCCTTAAAGGGCTTATTAGATTATGAATAAATTAATAAATTTTATCAGGATATTTAGTCTAGGTCAGCTCCGTTTGTTCAAAGTTGATGTACTGTCGTTCGTTTCGGTCCTTAAGTACAACACTTGAGTAAATGCAAAATGTCGTCATTATCCGGTTTGAATTATTATATGACAATATACTATTGTAATAAGCCTAATGTTATAGTGACGACGTTGCAATTTGAGGTACTATATTGTCGTTCTTATCCGGATTAGTTTTTTTCCGTTATAAAAATGTCGTTAGTATCCGGTCCTTAAAGGGCTTATTAGATTATGAATAAATTAATAAATTTTTCAGGAGATTTAGTCTAGGTCAGCTCCGTTTGTTCAAAGTTGATGTACTGTCGTTCGTTTCCGGTCCTCAAGTACAACACTTGAGTAAATGCAAAATGTCGTCATTATCCGGTTTGAATTATTGTATGACAATATACTATAGTAATAAGCCTAATGTTATAGTGACGACGTTGCATTTTGAGGTACTATATTGTCGTTCTTATCCGGATTAGTTTTTTTCCGTTATAATTGAAAATGTCGTTAGTATCCGGTCCTTAAAGGGCTTATTAGATTATGAATAAATTAATAAATTTATCAGGATATTTAGTCTAGGTCAGCTCCGTTTGTTCAAAGTTGATGTACTGTCGTTCGTTTCCGGTCCTCAAGTACAACACTTGAGTAAATGCAAAATGTCGTCATTATCCGGTTTGAATTATTGTATGACAATATACTATTGTAATAAGCCTAATGTTATAGTGACGACGTTGCATTTTGAGGTACTATATTGTCGTTCTTATCCCGGATTAGTTTTTTTCCGTTATAATTGAGAAAGTCGTTAGTATCGGTACTTAAAGGGCTTATTAAAATGTCGTTAGTATCCGGTCATTAAAGGGATTATTGGATTATGATAATTAAATAAATTTTTTATGAGTCGATTTAGTCCAGGTCAGCTCCGTTTGCTCAAGTTGATGTACTGTCGTTCGTTTCCGGTCCTCAAGTACAACACTTGAGTAAATGCAAAATGTCGTCATTATCCGGTTTGAATTATTGTATGACAATATACTATAGTAATAAGCCTAATGTTATAGTGACGACGTTGCAATTTTGAGGTACTATATTGTCGTTCTTATCCCGGATTAGTTTTTTTCCGTTATAATTGAAAATGTCGTTAGTATCCGGTACTTAAAGGGCTTATTAAAATGTCGTTAGTATCCGGTCATTAAAGGGATTATTGGATTATGAATAAATTAATAAATTTTATGAGTCGATTTAGTCCAGGTCAGCTCCGTTTGCTCAAGTTGATGTACTGTCGTTCGTTTCCGATCCTCAAGTACAACACTTGAGTAAATGCAAAATGTCGTCATTATCTGGTTTGAATTATTATATGACAATATACTATTGTAATAAGCCTAATGTTATAGTGACGACGTTTCAATTTGAGGTACTATATTGTCGTTCTTATCCTGGATTAGTTTTTTCCGTTATAATTGAAAATGTCGTTAGTATCATATTGTCATACAATAATTAAAACCGGATAATGACGACATTTTGCATTTACTCCAAGTGTTGTACTTGAGGGACCGAGAAACGAACGACAGTACATCCAACTTTGAACAAACGGGTGACCTAGACTAAATATCCTGATAAAATTTGAATTTATTCACTTAATCTAATAAGGCCTTTACGGACCAGATACTAACGACATTCTCAATTATAACGGAAAAACTAATCCAGGATATGAACGACAATATATAGTACCTCAAATTGGCATCATCACTATAACGTGGAGAAACTATTACAATAGTATATTGTCATACAATAATTCAAACCGGATAATGACTGACATTTTGCATTTACTCAAGTGTTGTACTTGAGGACCAGGAAACGAACGACAGTACATCAACTTTGAACTAACGGAGCTGACCTAGACTAAATCTACTGCGCAAAAATTTATTAATTTATTCATAATCCCTAATAAGCCCTTTAAGGACGAGATACTAACGACATTCTCAATTATAACGGAAAAAAGAAACTAATCAGGATATGAACGACAATATAGTATCTCAAATTGAAACGTCAATAACTATAACATTAGGCTTATTAAAATAGTATATTGTCATACAATAGTTCAAACCGGATAATGACGACATTTTGCATTAACTCACGTGTTTGTGCTTGAGGAGCATAGACGAACGACAGTACATCAACTTTGAACAAATGGAGCTGACCTAGACTAAATATCCTGATAAAATTTATTAATTTTATGAGTAGATTTAGTCTGGAACTAATTAAAGAGATAATGTAAGACTCAGATACGGACGACATTTTCAATTATAACGGAAAAAAAACTAATCCAGGATAAGAACGACAATATAGTACCTCAAATTGCAGCATCATCATATAACGTGGGCTTATTAAAATGGTATATTGTCATATAATAATTCAAATCGGATAATGACGACATTTGCATTAACTCACGTGTTGTACTTCCCAGGACCGGAAACGAGAACGACAACATCAACTTTGAACAAACGGAGCTGACCTAGACTAAATATCCTGATAAATTTATTGGTTATTCATAATCTAATAAAGCCCTTTAAGGACCGGATACTAACGACGTTCTCAATTATAACGGAAAAAACTGAAATCCAGGATATGAACGACAATATAGTATCTCAAATTGAAACGTCGTAACTATAATGTGGAAGCATTAAAATGGGTATATTGTCATATAATAATTCAAACCGGATAATGACGACATTTTGCATTTATTCCAAGTGTTGTACTTGAGGACCAGAGCGAACAGTACATCAACTTTTGAACAAACAGACTGACCTAGACTAAATCTACTCACAAATTTATTAATTTATTCATATGAAAATCTAATAAGCCCTTTAAGGACCGGATAATAACGACATTTTCAATTATAACAGAAAAAACTAATCAGAATAAGAACGACAATATAGTACCTCAAATTGCAACGTCGTCACTATACGCTTAGGCTTATTACAATGATAGATTGTCATATAATACTTCAAACCGGATAATGACGTCATTTTGCATTTTATTCAAATTATTGTTGTACTTAGGACCGGGAAACGAACGACAGTACATCAACTTTGAACTAACGGAGCTGACCTAGACTAAATCTACGCACAAAATTTATTAATTTATTCATAATCTAATGAGCCCTTTAAGGACCGGATAGTAACGACATTTCTCAATTATGGCTTGGAAAACAACGAAATCCAGGATAAGAACGACAATATAGTATCTCAAATTGCAACGTGTCACTATAACATTAGGCTTATTACAATGAGTATGTTATGCATACAATAATTAAAACCGGATAATGACGACATTTTGCATTTATAAGTGTTGTACTTGAGGACCGGGAAACGAACGACAGTACATCAACTTTGAACTAACGGAGCTGACCTAGATAAATCTACGCAAAAAAATTTATTAATTTATTCATAATCTAATAAGCCTTTAGGTTGAGGATACTAACGACATTCTCAATTATAACGGAAAAAAACTAATCCAGAGTATGAACGACAATATCGTACCTCAAATTTACAACGTCGTCACTATAACATTGGAAGCTTATTACAATAGTATATTGTCATACAATAGTCAAACCGGATAATGACTGACATTTTGCATTTACTCCAAATTATTGTACTTGAGGACCGGAAACGAACGACGGTACATCAACTTTGAACCAAACTGGAGCTGACCAAGACTAAATCTACATACAAAATTTATTAAGATTTATTCATGAAATCTAATAAGCCTTTAGGACCGGATAGTAACGACATTCTCAATTATAACGGAAAAAACCAATCCAGGATAAGAACGACAATATAGTATCTCAAATTGCAACGTCGTCACTATAAAGAAGCAGGCTTATTACAATAGTAGATTGACATATAATCATTCAAACCGGATAATGACGTCATTTTACATTTATTCAGTGTTGTACTTAAGGACCGAGCGAACGGCAATTACATCAACTTTGAACAGGCTGACCTCAACTAAATCTACGCACAAAATTTATTAATTTATTCGCAATCTAATAAGCCTTTAAGGACCGGATATAACGACGTTCTCAATTATAACGGAAAAAAACCAATCCAGGATAAAGAACGACAATATAGTATCTCAAATTTAGCGTCGTCACTTCTATAAAAGCTTAGGCTTATTACAATAGTAGATTGTCATATAATCATTTCAAACCGGATAATGACGACATTTTGCATTAACTCACGTGTTGTACTTGAGGGCGCAAACGAACGACCCAGTACATCAACTTTGAACAAACGGGTGGCCTAGACTTCAAATATCTGGTGGAATTTATTGAATTTTGTAGTGTTAGTCTAGGTCACTCATTCAAGATGATGTAGAACCGGATACGGACGACATTTTTCAATTATAACGGAAAAAACTAATCCGGGATAAGAACGACAATATAATTTTACCTCAAATTTTTAGCGTCATCACTATAACGTGGGCTTATTACAATAGTATATTGTCATACAATAATTCAAACCGGATAATGACGACATTTTGCATTAACTCACGTGTGTTGTGCCGAGGACCGGAAACGAACGACACTACATCAACTTTGTTAAACGGAGCTGACCTAGACTAAATATCCTGATAAAATTTATTAATTTTATGAGTAGATTTAGTCTAAGATCAACTCCGTTTATTAAAGAGATGATATAGAACCGGATACGGACGACATTTTTCAATTATAACGGAAAAAACTAATCCAGGATAAGAACGACAATATAGTACCTCAAATTGCAGCGTCATCACTATAACATTAGGCTTATTAAAATGGTATATTGTCATATAATAATTCAAATCGGATAATGACGACATTTTGCATTAACTCACGTGTTGTACTTGAGGACCGAAACGAACGACAACGCATCAACTTTGAACAAACTGGGCTAAGACTAAATATCCTGATAAAATTTATTAGTTTTATTCATAATCTAATAAGCCCTTCAGGACCGGATACTAACGACATTCTCGAATTATAACGGAAGGAAAAAACTAATCCAGGATGAACGACTATATAGTATCTCAAATTGAAACGTCAACTATAATAGTAGGCTTATTAAAATGGTATATTGTCGCGTATAATAATTCAAAACCGGATAATGACGACATTTTGCATTTACTCAAGTGTTGTACTTGAGGACCGAAACGAACGACAGTACATCAACTTTGAACTAACGGGCTGACCTACACTAAATCTACGCAAAATTTATTAATTTATTCGCAATCTAATAAGCCCTTTAAGGACCGGATACTAACGGCATTCTCAATTATAACGGAAAAAACCCAATCCAGGACAGACGACAATATCGTACCTCAAATTGCAACGTCGTCACTATAACGTGGAATATTACAATAGTAGATTGTCATATAATACTTTCAAACCGGATAATGACGTCATTTTGCATTTTATTCAAGTGATATTTGTACTTAGGACCGGAAACGAACGACAGTGCATCAACTTTGAACTAACGGAGCTGACCTAGACTAAATCTACGCACAAAATTTATTAATCTATTCATAATCCTAATAAGCCTTTAAGGACCGGATAGTAGCATTTCTCGAATTATAACGGAAAAAAAACTAATCAGGATATGAACGACAATATAGTATCTCAAATTGAAACGTCGTAACTATAACGTGGAAGCTTATTACAATAGTATATTGTCATACAATAATTAAAACCGGATAATGACGACATTTGCATTTACTCAAGTGTTGTACTTGAGAGGACCGAAACGAACGACGAAGTACATCAACTTTGAACAAACCCAAAGGTGGCCTAGACTAAATATCCTGATAAAATTTATTAATTTATTCATAATCCTAATAAGGCCTTTACGGACCAGATACTAACGACATTCTCAATTATAACGGAAAAAACTAATCCAGGATATGAACGACAATATAGTACCTCAGGTACAACGTCATCCCACTTTCCACAACATTGGGCTTATTACAATGAGTATATTGTCATACAATAATTCAAACCGGATAATGACGACATTTTGCATTTACTCAAGTGTTATGCTTGAGGACGGAAACGAACGACAGTACATCAACTTTGAACTAACGGAGCTGACCTAGACTAAATCTACGCAAAAATTTATTAATTTATTCATAATCTAATAAGCCCATTTAGGACGAGATACTAACGACATTCCTCAATTATAACGGAAAAAACTGAAAATCCAGGATATGAACGACAATACAGTATCTCAAGTTGAGCAGTCGTAACATAACATTAGGCTTATTAAAATGGTATATTGTCATACAATAGTTCAAACCGGATAATGACGACATTTTGCATTAACTCGTGTTTGTATGCTTGAGGCGCAAACGAACGACAGTACATCAACTTTGAACAAACGGAGCTGACCTAGACTAAATATCCTGATAAAATTTATTAATTTTGTAGGTAGATTTGATCTAGGTCCTCCATTGTTCAAAGATGATATAGAACTCAGACTCACGGACGACATTTTTCAATTATAACGGAAAAAACTAATCCAGGATAAGAACACGACAATATAGTACCTCAAATTGCAACGTCATCCATATAACATTGGAAGCATTAAAATGGTATATTGTCATATAATAATTCAAAATCGGATAATGACGACATTTTGCGTGCTCGTGTTGTACTTCAGGACCGGAAACGAACGACAACACATCAACTTTGAACAAACGGAGCTGACCTAGACTAAATATCCTGATAAAATTTTATTGGATTTATTCACTTAATCTAATAAGCCCTTTAAGAGACCGGATACTAACGACATTCTCAATTATAACGGAAAAAACTAATCCAGGATATGAACGACAATATAGTATCTCAAATTGAAACGTCGTAACTATAAATATTAGGCTATTAAAATGGTATGTCATATAGTTCAAACTGGATAATGACGACTGCATTTATTCAAGTGTTGTACTTGAGGACCGGAAACGAACAACAGTACATCAACTTTGAACAAACGGAGCTGACCTAGACTAAATCTACTCACAAAATTTATTAATTTATTCCATAATCCTAATAAGCCTTTAAGGACCGGATAATAACGACATTTTCAAATTATAACAGAAAAACTAATCCAGAATAAGAACGACAATATGGTATCAAATTGCACAGCGTATTACTATGCAGCAGGCTTATTACAATAGTAGATTGTCATATAATACTTCAAACCGGATAATGACGTCATTTTGCATTATTCAAGTGTTGTATAGGACCGGAAACGAACGACAGTACATCAACTTTGAACTAACGGAGCTGACCTAGACTAAATCCTACGCACAAAATTTATTAATTTATTCATAATCTAATGAGCCCTTTAAGGACCGGATAGTAACGACATTCTCAATTATAACGGAAAACAACTAATCCAGGATAAGAACGTGTATAGTATCTCAAATTGCAACGTCGTCACTATAACATTAGGCTTATTACAATAGTATATTGTCATACAATAATTAAAACCGGATAATGACGGCGAACATTTACTCCAAGTGTTACATGCGAGGGACCGGAAACGAACGACAATTACATCAACTTTGAACTAGCAGACTGGCCTAAGACTAAATCTACACTTAAAATTTATTAATTTATTCGCAATCTAATAAGCCCTTTAAGGACCGGATACTAACGACATTCTCAATTATAACGGAAAAAAACTAATCCGGATATGAACGACAATATCGTACCTCAAATTGCAACGTCGTCACTATAACATTAGGCTTATTACAATAGTATATTGTCATACAATAATTCAAACCGGATAATGACGACGACGTTTTACTCAAGTGTTGTACTTGAGGACCGGAAACAGACGACAGTACATCAACTTTGAACAAACGGAATACAGCCAAGACTAAATCTACGCACAAAATTTACATTGAACATTCATAATCTAATAGAAGCCTTTAAGGACCGGTTAGTAACGGCATTTCTCAATTATAACGGAAAAAAACCAATCCAGGATAAGAACGACAGTATAGTATCTCAAATTTACAACGTCGTCACTATAAGCTTAGGCTTATTACAATGAAGTAGATTGACATATAATCATTCAAACCGGATAATGACGTCATTTTACATTTTATTCAAGTGTTGTGCTGGGACCGGAAACGAACGACAGTACATCAACTTTGAACAAATGGAGCCCCATTATCAACTAAATCTACGCACAAAATTTATTAATTTATTCACTTAATGCAATAAGCCTTTAAGGACCGGATACTAACGACGTTCTCAATTATAACGGAAAAAACCAATCCAGGATAAGAACGACAATATAGTATCTCAAATTGCAACGTCGTCACTATAAGCTTAGGCTTATTACAATGATAGATTGTCATATAATCAGTCAAAACCGGATAATGACGACATTTTGGTAACTCCACGTGTTGTACCAGAACAAAAGGCTGAACGACAGAGTACATCAACTTTGAACAAACGGAGCTGACCTACACTAAATATCGATAAAATTTTATTAATTTTATGGTGAGACTGGTCAGTCCATCCCGTTGTTCAATTGATGTAAGAACCGGATACGGACGACATTTCAATTATAACGGAAAAAGCTAATCCAGGATAAGAACGACAATATAGTACCTCAATTCTGCAACGTCATCACTATAACATTAGAGCATTACAATGGTATGTTGTCCATACCATGTTCGAGCGGATAATGACGACATTTGCATTAACTCACGTGTTGTACTTGAGGACCGGAAACGAACGACTACATCCAACTTTGAGTAAACGGAGCTGATCTAGACTAGGCCATCACCATTAAAATTTATTAATTTTTATGAGTAGATTTAGTCTAGATATCCATTTGATCAAAGTTGATATAGAACCGAATACGGACGACATTTTCAATTATAACGGAAAAAAAGCTAATCCAGGATGGTGACCAATATAATTACCTCAAATTTGCAATCACATCGCTACCCATTTGGAAAAACTATTAAGATGGTATGTTGTCATATAATATTCAAAATCGGATAATGACGACATTTTGCATTAACTCACGTGTTGTGCCGGTTGGAACGAACGACAACACATCAACTTTGAACAAACGGAATGACCTAGACTAAATATCCTGATAAAATTTGTTAGTTTATTCATAATCTAATAAGCCCTTTAGAGGACCGGATACTAACGGCATTCTCGAATTGCCTTGGCGGAAAAAACTAATCAGGATGCGGAGACGACTATATAGTATCTCAAATTGGAAACGTCGTAACTATAATGTGGAAGCTTATTAAAATGGTATATTGTCATATAATAGAATTCAAACCGGATAATGACGACATTTTGCATTTTACTCAAGTGTTGTACTTGAGGACCGGAAACGAACGACAGTACATCCCAACTTTGAACTAGCAGGAGCTGACCTACACTAAATCTACGCAAAAATTTATTAATTTATTCATAATCTAATAAGCCCTTTAAGGACCGGATACTAACGACATTCTCAATTATAACGGAAAAAACTAACCCAGGATATGAACGACAATATCGTACCTCAAATTGCAACGTCGTCACTATAACATTAGGCTTATTACAATGAAGTAGATTGTCATATAATACTTCAAACCGGATAATGGCGTCATTTTTGCATTTATTCAGTGTACTTAAGGACCGAAACGAACGACAGTACATCAACTTTGAACTAACAGGAGCTGACCTATAGACTAAATCTACGCACAAAATTTATTATTAATCTATTCATAATCTAATAAGCCCTTTAAGGACCGGATAGTAACGACATTCTCAATTATAACGGAGAAAAAGCTAATTGGGATATGAACGACAATATAGTATCTCAAAATTTAGAGCGTCGTAACTATAACATTAGAGCTTATTACAATGATATTGTCATACAATAATTAAAAACCGGATAATGACTGACATTTTTGCATTTTACTCCAAGTGTTATGGTGAGGACCGGAAACGAACGACAGTACATCAACTTTGAACAAACGGAGCTGACCTAGACTAAATATCCTGATAAAATGTATTAATTTATTCATAATCTAATAAGGCCTTTACGGACCAGATACTAGCGACATTCTCAATTATAACGGAAAAAAACTAATCAGGATATGAACGACAATATAGTATAAATTGCAACGTCATCACTATAACGTGGGCTTATTACAATAGTATATTGTCATACAATAATTCAAACAGGATAATGACGACATTTTGCATTTACTCAAGTGTTGTACTTGAGGACCGGAAACGAACGACAGTACATCAACTTTAACTAACGGGCTGACCTAGACTAAATATCCTGATAAAATGTATTAATTTATTCATAATCTAATAAGCCTATAAGGATCGGATACTATTTTGACATTCCTCAGTATAACGAAAAAACTAAATCCAGGATAAGAACGACAATATAGTATGTCAAATTGAAACGTCGTAACTATAACGGTAAGCTTATTAAAATGAGTATATTGTCATACAATGAATTCAAACCGGTTAATGACGACATTTTGCATTTTACTCAGTGTTGTACTTAAGGACCGGAAACTAACGACAGTACATCAACTTTGCATGAAAGCGGAGCTGACCTAGACTAAATATCCTGATAAAATTTATTAATTTTATGAGTAGATTTAGTCTAAAGGTCAACTCCATTCAAAAGTTGATGTAAGAACGGATTCACAGTCGACATTTTTCAATTATAACGGAAAAAAAAACTAATCAGGATAAGAACGACAATATAGTATCTCAAATTGAAACGTCGTAACTATAACATTAGGCTTATTAAAATGAGTATATTGTCATACAATAATTCAAACCGGTTAACTTGACATTTTGCATTAACTCACGTATTTGTACTTCAGGACCGAAACGAACGACAATTGCATCAACTTTGAACAAACGGAGCTGACCTAGACTAAATATCTGATAAAATTTATTAATTTTATTCATAATCTAATAAGCCCTTTAGGACCGGATACTAACGGCATTCTCAATTATAACGGAAAAAAACTAATCCAGGATAAGAACGACAATATAGTATCTCAAATTGGAAACGTCGTAGCACTATAACGTGGAAGCAGTAAAATGAGTATATTGTCATAAGAATAATTCAAACCGGATAATGGCAGTTTGCATCAACTGCAGTGTTGTGCCGGGGACCGAGAACGGGCAGGCGACATCAACTTGAACAAACGGAGCTGACCTAGACTAAATCTACTCACAAAATTTATTAATTTATGCATAATCAGATAAGCCCTTTAAGGTCCGGATACTAACGACATTTTTCAATTATAACGAAAAAAACTAATCCAGGATAAGAACGACAATATAATACCTCAAATTGAAACGTCGTAACTATAACATTAGGCTTATTACAATAGTATATTGTCATATAATTATTCAAACCCGGATAATGACGACATTGCATTAACTCGTGGCTGTGCTTGAGGACCGAAACGAACGACAGTACATCAGCTTTGAACAAACGGGCTGACCTAGACTAAAATCCTGATAAAATTTATTAATTTATTCATAATCTAATAATCCCTTTAATGACCGGATACTAACGACATTCTCGAATTATATGCAAAATGTCGTCATTAACCGGTTTGAATTATTGTATGACAATATACTATAGTAATAAGCTTAATGTTATAGTGACGACGTTGCATTTTGAGCTACTATATTGTCGTTCTTATCCCGGATTAGTTTTTTTTTTCCGTTATAATTGAAAATGTCGTTAGTATCCGGTACTTAAAGGGCTTATTAAAATGTCGTTAGTATGCGGCCATTAAAGGGCTTATTAAAATGTCATTAGTATCCGGTCATTAAAGGGCTTATTGAGATTATGAATAAATTAATAAATTTTATCAGGATATTTAGTCTAGGTCAGCTCCGTTTGTTCAAAGTTGATGTACTGTCGTTCGTTTCCGGTCCTTAAGTACAACACTTGAGTAAATGCAAAATGTCGTCATTATCCGGTTTGAATTATTATATGACAATATACTATTGTAATAAGCCTAATGTTATAGTGACGACGTTGCAATTTGAGGTACTATATTGTCGTTCTTTTCCCGGATTATTTTTTCCGTTATAATTGAAAATGTCGTTAGTAGCCGGTACTTAAAGGGCTTATTAAAATGTCGTTAGTATCCGGTCATTAAAGGGATTATTGGATTATGAATAAATTAATAAATTTTATGAGTCGATTTAGTCCAGGTCAGCTCCGTTTGCTCAAGTTGATGTACTGTCGTTCGTTTCCGGTCCTCAGTACAACACTTGAGTAATGCAAAACGTCGACATTATCCGGTTTGAATTATTATATGACAATATACTATTGCAATAAGCTAATGTTATAGTGACAACGTTGCGATTTGAGATACTATATTGTCGTTCTTATCCCCGGATTAGTTTTTTTTCCCGTTATAATTGAAAATGTCGTTAGTATCCGGTCCTTAAAGGGCTTATTAGATTATGAATAAATTAATAAATTTTATCAGGATATTTAGTCTAGGTCAGCTCCGTTTGTTCAAAGCTGATGTACTGTCGTTCGTTTACGGTCCTTAAGTACAACACTTGAGTAAATGCAAAATGTCGTCATTATCCGGTTTGAACTATTATATGACAATATACTATTGTAATAAGCCTAATGTTATAGTGACGACGTTGCAATTTGAGGTACTATATTGTCGTTCTTATCCCGGATTAGTTTTTTTCCGTTATAATTGTCGTTAGTATCCGGTCCTTAAAGGGCTTATTAGATTATGAATAGATTAATAAATTTTTTGAGTAGATTTAGTCTAGGTCAGCTCCGTTCGTTCAAAGTTGATGTACTGTCGTTCGTTTACGGTCCTGAAGTACAACACTTGAGTAAATGCAAAATGTCGTCATTATCCGGTTTGAACTATTATATGACAATATACTATAGTAATAAGCCTAATGTTATAGTGACGACGTTGCATTTTGAGGTACTATATTGTCGTTCTTATCCCGGATTAGTTTTTTTCCGTTATAATTGAAAATGTCGTTAGTATCCGGTCCTTAAAGGGCTTATTAGATTATGAATAAATTAATAAATTTTATCAGGATATTTAGTCTAGGTCAGCTCCGTTTGTTCAAAGTTGATGTACTGTCGTTAGTTTCCTGTCCTCAAGTACAACACTTGAGTAAATGCAAAATGTCGTCATTATCCGGTTTGAATTATTGTATGACAATATACTATAGTAATAAGCCTAATGTTATAGTGACGACGTTGCATTTTGAGGTACTATATTGTCGTTCTTATCCCGGATTAGTTTTTTTCCGTTATAATTGAAAATGTCGTTAGTATCCGGTACTTAAAGGGCTTATTAAAATGTCGTTAGTATCCGGTCATTAAAGGGATTATTGGATTATGAATAAATTAATAAATTTTATGAGTCGATTTAGTCCAGGTCAGCTCCGTTTGCTCAAGTTGATGTACTGTCGTTAGTTTCCGTCCTCAAGTACAACACTTGAGTAAATGCAAAATGTCGTCATTATCCGGTTTGAATTATTATATGACAATATACTATTTTAATAAGCCTAATGTTATAGTACGACGTTCATTTGAGGTACTATATTGTCGTTCTTATCCCGGATTAGTTTTTTCCGTTATAATTGAAAATGTCGTTGTATCCGGTACTTAAAGGCTATTAAAAATGTCGTAGTACCGGTCATTAAAGGATATGATTATGATAAATTAATAAATTTATGAGTCGATTTAGTCCAGGTCAGCTCCGTTTGCTCAAGTTGATGTACTGTCGTTCGTTTCCGGTCCTCAAGTACAACACTTGAGTAAATGCAAAATGTCGTCATTATCTGGTTTGAATTATTATATGACAATATACTATTTTAATAAGCCTAATGTTATAGTTACGACGTTTCAATTAGAGGTATTATATTGTCGTTCTTATCCTGGATTAGTTTTTTCCGTTATAATTGAGAATGTCGTCCGTATCCGGTACTTACATCAACTTTGAACAAACGGAACTGACCTAGACTAAATCTACTCATAAAATTAATAAATTTTATCAGTATATTTAGTCTAGGTCAGCTCCGTTTGTTCAAAGTTGATGTACTGTCGTTCGTTTCCGGTCCTCAAGTACAACACGTGAGTTAATGCAAAATGTCGTCATTATCCGGTTTGAATTATTATATGACAATATACCATTTTAATAAGCCTAATGTTATAGTTACGACGTTTCAATTTGAGGTACTATATTGTCGTTCTTATCCTGGATTAGTTTTTTTCCGTTATAATTGAAAATGTCGTCCGTATCCGGTACTTACATCAACTTTGAACAAACGGAGCTGACCTAGACTAAATCTACTCATAAAATTAATAAATTTTATCAGAATATTTAGTCTAGGTCAGCTCCGTTTGTTCAAAATTGATGTACTGTCGTTCGTTTCCGGTCCTCAAGTACAACACGTGAGTTAATGCAAAATGTCGTCATTAACCGGTTTGAATTATTGTATGACAATATACTATTTTAATAAGCCTAATGTTATAGTTACGACGTTTCAATTTGAGGTATTATATTGTCGTTCTTATCCTGGATTAGTTTTTTCCGTTATAATTGAGAATGTCGTCCGTATCCGGTACTTACATCAACTTTGAACAAACGGAGCTGACCTAGACTAAATCTACTCATAAAATTAATAAATTTTATCAGTATATTTAGTCTAGGTCAGCTCCGTTTGTTCAAAGTTGATGTACTGTCGTTCGTTTCCGGTCCTCAAGTACAACACGTGAGTTAATGCAAAATGTCGTCATTATCCGGTTTGAATTATTGTATGACAATATACTATTTTAATGAGCCTAATGTTATAGTTACGACGTTTCAATTTGAGATACTATATTGTCGTTCTTATCCTGGATTATTTTTTTTCCGTTATAATTGAGAATGTCGTTAGTATCCGGTCGTTAAAGGGCTTATTAGATTATGAATAAATTAATAAATTTTATCATGATATTTAGTCTAGGTCAGCTCCGTTTGTTCAAAGTTGATGTACTGTCGTTCGTTTCCGGTCCTGAAGTACAACACGTGAGTTAATGCAAAATGTCGTCATTATCCGGTTTGAATTATTATATGACAATCTACTATTGTAATAAGCCTAAGCTTATAGTGACGACGTTGCAATTTGAGATACTATATTATCATTCTTATTCTGGATTAGTTTTTTTCTGTTATAATTGAAAATGTCGTTAGTATCCGGTCCTTAAAGGGCTTATTCGATTATGCATAAATTAATAAATTTTATCAGTATATTTAGTCTAGGTCAGCTCCGTTTGTTCAAAGTTGATGTACTGTCGTTCGTTTCCGGTCCTCAAGTACAACACGTGAGTTAATGCAAAATGTCGTCATTATCCGGTTTGAATTATTGTATGACAATATACTATTTTAATAAGCCTAATGTTATAGTTACGACGTTTCAATTTGAGATACTATATTGTCGTTCTTATCCTGGATTATTTTTTTTCCGTTATAATTGAGAATGTCGTTAGTATCCGGTCCTTAAAGGGCTTATTAGATTATGAATAAATTAATAAATTTTATCAGGATATTTAGTCTAGGTCAGCTCCGTTTGTTCAAAGTTGATGTACTGTCGTTCGTTTCCGGTCCTCAAGTACAACACGTGAGTTAATGCAAAATGTCGTCATTAACCGGTTTGAATTATTGTATGACAATATACTATTTTAATAAGCCTAATGTTATAGTTACGACGTTTCAATTTGAGGTATTATATTGTCGTTCTTATCCTGGATTAGTTTTTTCCGTTATAATTGAGAATGTCGTCCGTATCCGGTACTTACATCAACTTTGAACAAACGGAGCTGACCTAGACTAAATCTACTCATAAAATTAATAAATTTTATCAGTATATTTAGTCTAGGTCAGCTCCGTTTGTTCAAAGTTGATGTACTGTCGTTCGTTTCCGGTCCTCAAGTACAACACGTGAGTTAATGCAAAATGTCGTCATTATCCGGTTTGAATTATTGTATGACAATATACTATTTTAATGAGCCTAATGTTATAGTTACGACGTTTCAATTTGAGATACTATATTGTCGTTCTTATCCTGGATTATTTTTTTTCCGTTATAATTGAGAATGTCGTTAGTATCCGGTCGTTAAAGGGCTTATTGGATTATGAATAAATTAATAAATTTTATCATGATATTTAGTCTAGGTCAGCTCCGTTTGTTCAAAGTTGATGTACTGTCGTTCGTTTCCGGTCCTGAAGTACAACACGTGAGTTAATGGAAAATGTCGTCATTATCCGGTTTGAATTATTATATGACAATCTACTATTGTAATAAGCCTAAGCTTATAGTGACGACGTTGCAATTTGAGATACTATATTATCATTCTTATTCTGGATTAGTTTTTTTCTGTTATAATTGAAAATGTCTTTAGTATCCGGTCCTTAAAGGGCTTATTCGATTATGCATAAATTAATAAATTTTGTGAGTAGATTTAGTCTAGGTCAGCTCCGTTTGTTCAAAGTTGATGTACTGTCGTTCGTTTCCGGTCCTCAAGTACAACACGTGAGTTGATGCAAAATCTCGTCATTATCCGGTTTGAATTATTGTATGACAATATACTATTTTAATATGCCTAATGTTATAGTTACGACGTTTCAATTTGAGATACTATATTGTCGTTCTTATCCTGGATTTTTTTTTTCCGTTATAATTGAGAATGTCGTTAGTATCCGGTCCTTAAAGGGCTTATTAGATTTTGAATAAATTAATAAATTTTATCAGGATATTTAGTCTAGGTCAGCTCCGTTTGTTCAAAGTTGATGTACTGTCGTTCGTTTCCGGTCCTGAAGTACAACACGTGAGTTAATGCAAAATGTCGTCATTATCCGGTATGAATTATTGTATGACAATATACTATTTTAATAAGCCTAATGTTATAGTTACGACGTTTCAATTTGAGATACTATATTGTCGTTCTTATCCTGGATTATTTTTTTTCCGTTATAATTGAGAATGTCGTTAGTATCCGGTCCTTAAAGGGCTTATTAGATTATGAATAAATTAATAAATTTTATCAGGATATTTAGTCTAGGTCAGCTCCGTTTGTTCAAAGTTGATGTACTGTCGTTCGTTTCCGGTCCTGAAGTACAACACGTGAGTTAATGCAAAATGTCGTCATTAACCGGTTTGAATTATTGTATGACAATATACTATAGTAATAAGCTTAATGTTATAGTGACGACGTTGCATTTTGAGCTACTATATTGTCGTTCTTATCCCGGATTAGTTTTTTTCCGTTATAATTGAAAATGTCGTTAGTATCCGGTACTTAAAGGGCTTATTAAAATGTCGTTAGTATGCGGCCATTAAAGGGCTTATTAAAATGTCATTAGTATCCGGTCATTAAAGGGCTTATGAGATTATGAATAAATTAATAAATTTTATCAGGATATTTAGTCTAGGTCAGCTCCGTTTGTTCAAAGCTGATGTACTGTCGTTCGTTTACGGTCCTTAAGTACAACACTTGAGTAAATGCAAAATGTCGTCATTATCCGGTTTGAACTATTATATGACAATATACTATTGTAATAAGCCTAATGTTATAGTGACGACGTTGCAATTTGAGGTACTATATTGTCGTTCTTTTCCCGGATTAGTTTTTTTCCGTTATAATTGAAAATGTCGTTAGTAGCCGGTACTTAAAGGGCTTATTAAAATGTCGTTAGTATCCGGTCATTAAAGGGATTATTGGATTATGAATAAATTAATAAATTTTATGAGTCGATTTAGTCCAGGTCAGCTCCGTTTGCTCAAAGTTGATGTACTGTCGTTCGTTTCCGGTCCTCAAGTACAACACTTGAGTAAATGCAAAATGTCGACATTATCCGGTTTGAATTATTATATGACAATATACTATTGCAATAAGCCTAATGTTATAGTGACACGTTCAATTTGAGATACTATATTGTCGTTCTTATCCGGATTATTTTTTTCCGTTATAATTGAAAATGTCGTTAGTATCCGGTCCTTAAAGGGCTTATTAGATTATGAATAAATTAATAAATTTTATCAGGATATTTAGTCTAGGTCAGCTCCGTTTGTTCAAAGCTGATGTACTGTCGTTCGTTTCCGGTCCTTAAGTACAACACTTGAGTAAATGCAAAATGTCGTCATTATCCGGTTTGAATTATTATATGACAATATACTATTGTAATAAGCCTAATGTTATAGTGACGACGTTGCAATTTGAGTACTATATTGTCGTTCTTATCCCGGATTAGTTTTTTTCCGTTATAATTGAAATGTCGTTAGTATCCGGTCCTTAAAGGGCTTATTAGATTATGAATAAATTAATAAATTTTATGAGTGATTTAGTCTAGGTCAGCTCCGTTTGTTCAAAGTTGATGTACTGTCGTTCGTTTACCGGTCCTAAGTACAACACTTGAGTAAATGCAAAATGTCGTCATTATCCGGTTTGAATTATTATATGACAATATACTATTGTAATAAGCCTAATGTTATAGTGACGACGTTGCGATTTGAGATACTATATTGTCGTTCTTATCCCGGATTAGTTTTTTTCCGTTATAATTGAAAATGTCGTTAGTATCCGGTCCTTAAAGGGCTTATTAGATTATGAATAAATTAATAAATTTTATCAGGATATTTAGTCTAGGTCAGCTCCGTTTGTTCAAAGCTGATGTACTGTCGTTCGTTTACGGTCCTTAAGTACAACACTTGAGTAAATGCAAAATGTCGTCATTATCCGGTTTGAACTATTATATGACAATATACTATTGTAATAAGCCTAATGTTATAGTGACGACGTTGCAATTTGAGGTACTATATTGTCGTTCTTATCCCGGATTAGTTTTTTTCCGTTATAATTGAAAATGTCGTTAGTATCCGGTCTTAAAGGGCTTATTGATTATTAGATTATGATAAATTAATAAATTTTTGAGTAGATTTAGTCTAGGTCAGCTCCGTTTGTTCAAAGTTGATGTACTGTCGTTCGTTTCGGTCCTAAGTACAACACTTGAGTAAATGCAAAATGTCGTCATTATCCGGTTTGAATTATTGTATGACAATATACTATTTAATAAGCCTAATGTTATAGTGACGACGTTGCATTTGAGTACTATATTGTCGTTCTTATCCCTACACGACTCTCTTCGGATTAGTTTTTTTCCGTTATAATTGAAAATGTCGTTAGTATCCGGTCCTTAAAGGGCTTATTAGATTATGAATAAATTAATAAATTTTATCAGGATATTTAGTCTAGGTCAGCTCCGTTTGTTCAAGTTGATGTACTGTCGTTCGTTTCCGGTCCTGAAGTACAACACTTGAGTAAATGCAAAATGTCGTCATTATCCGGTTTGAATTATTATATGACAATATACTATTTAATAAGCCTAATGTTATAGTTACGACGTTTCAATTTGAGGATACTATATTGTCGTTCTTATCCTGGATTAGTTTTTTTCCGTTATAATTGAGAATGTCGTTAGTATCCGGTCCTTAAAGGGCTTATTAGATTATGAATAAATTAATAAATTTTATCAGGATATTTAGTCTAGGTCAGCTCCGTTTGTTCAAAGTTGATGTACTGTCGTTCGTTTCCGGTCCTAAGTACAACACGTGAGTTAATGCAAAATGTCGTCATTATCCGGTTTGAATTATTGTATGACAATATACTATTAATAAGCTAATGTTATAGTGACGACGTTGCATTTTGAGCTACTATATTGTCGTTCTTATCCCGGATTAGTTTTTTTCCGTTATAATTGAAAATGTCGTTAGTATCCGGTACTTAAAGGCTATTAAAATGTCGTTAGTATCGGCCATTAAAGGGCTTATTAATGTATAATCCTCATAAATTTAATAAATTTATATCAGGATATTTAGTCTAGGTCAGCTCCGTTTGTTCAAAGCTGATGTACTGTCGTTCGTTTCCGGTCCTAAGTACAACACTTGAGTAAATGCAAAATGTCGTCATTATCCGGTTTGAATTATATATGACAATATACTATTGTAATAAGCCTAATGTTATAGTGACGACGTTGCAATTTGAGGTACTATATTGTCGTTCTTTTCCCGGATTAGTTTTTTTCCGTTATAATTGAAATGTCGTTAGTAGCCGGTACTTAAAGGCTTATTAAAATGTCGTTAGACGGTCATTAGGATTATTGATTATGATAAATTAATAAATTTTATGAGTCGATTTAGTCAGGTCAGCTCCGTTTGTTCAAAGTTGATGTACTGTCGTTCGTTTCCGGTCCTCAAGTACAACACGTGAGTTAATGCAAAATGTCGTCATTATCCGGTTTGAATTATTGTATGACAATATACTATTTAATAAGCCTAATGTTATAGTTACGACGTTTCAATTTGAGATACTATATTGTCGTTCTTATCCTGGATTTTTTTTTTCCGTTATAATTGAAATGTCGTTAGTATCCGGTCCTTAAAGGGCTTATTAGATTATGAATAAATTAATAAATTTTATCAGGATATTTAGTCTAGGTCAGCTCCGTTTGTTCAAAGTTGATGTACTGTCGTTCGTTTCCGGTCCTGAAGTACAACACGTGAGTTAATGCAAAATGTCGTCATTAACCGGTTTGAATTATTGTATGACAATATACTATTGTAATAAGCCTAATGTTATAGTGACGACGTTGCATTTGAGTACTATATTGTCGTTCTTATCCCGGATTAGTTTTTTTCCGTTATAATTGAAAATGTCGTTAGTATCCGGTACTTAAACTTTAAAAGGAGCTGTATTAGATTATGAATAAATTAATAAATTTTATCAGTCGATTTAGTCTAGGTCAGCTCCGTTTGTCAAAGTTGATGTACTGTCGTTCGTTTCCGGTCCTCAAGTACAACACTTGAGTAAATGCAAATGTCGTCATTATCCGGTTTGAATTATTATATGACAATATACTATTGTAATAAGCCTAATGTTATAGTGACGACGTTGCATTTGAGATACTATATTGTCGTTCTTATCCCGGATTAGTTTTTTTCCGTTATAATTGAAAATGTCGTTAGTATCCGGTCCTTAAAGGGCTTATTAGATTATGAATAAATTAATAAATTTTATCAGGATATTTAGTCTAGGTCAGCTCCGTTTGTTCAAAGTTGATGTACTGTCGTTCGTTTACGGTCCTTAAGTACAACACTTGAGTAAATGCAAAATGTCGTCATTATCCGGTTTGAATTATTATATGACAATATACTATTGTAATAAGCCTAATGTTATAGTGACGACGTTGCAATTTGAGTACTATATTGTCGTTCTTATCCCGGATTAGTTTTTTTCCGTTATAATTGAATGTCGTTAGTATCCGGTCCTTAAAGGGCTTATTAGATTATGAATAGATTAATAAATTTTTTAGTAGATTTAGTCTAGGTCAGCTCCGTTGTTCAAAGTTGATGTACTGTCGTTCGTTTACGGTCCTGAAGTACAACACTTGAGTAAATGCAAAATGTCGTCATTATCCGGTTTGAATTATTGTATGACAATATACTATTTTAATAAGCCTAATGTTATAGTTACGACGTTTCAATTTGAGATACTATATTGTCGTTCTTATCCCGGATTAGTTTTTTTCCGTTATAATTGAAAATGTCGTTAGTATCCGGTCCTTAAAGGGCTTATTAGATTATGAATAAATTAATAAATTTTATCAGGATATTTAGTCTAGGTCAGCTCCGTTTGTTCAAAGCTGATGTACTGTCGTTCGTTTACGGTCCTTAAGTACAACACTTGAGTAAATGCAAAATGTCGTCATTATCCGGTTTGAACTATTATATGACAATATACTATTGTAATAAGCCTAATGTTATAGTGACGACGTTGCAATTTGAGGTACTATATTGTCGTTCTTATCCCGGATTAGTTTTTTTCCGTTATAATTGTCGTTAGTATCCGGTCCTTAAAGGGCTTATTAGATTATGAATAGATTAATAAATTTTTTGAGTAGATTTAGTCTAGGTCAGCTCCGTTCGTTCAAAGTTGATGTACTGTCGTTCGTTTACGGTCCTGAAGTACAACACTTGAGTAAATGCAAAATGTCGTCATTATCCGGTTTGAATTATTGTATGACAATATACTATTTTAATAAGCCTAATGTTATAGTTACGACGTTTCAATTTGAGATACTATATTGTCGTTCTTATCCTGGATTATTTTTTTTCCGTTATAATTGAGAATGTCGTTAGTATCCGGTCCTTAAAGGGCTTATTAGATTATGAATAAATTAATAAATTTTATCAGGATATTTAGTCTAGGTCAGCTCCGTTTGTTCAAAGTTGATGTACTGTCGTTCGTTTCCGGTCCTGAAGTACAACACGTGAGTTAATGCAAAATGTCGTCATTAACCGGTTTGAATTATTGTATGACAATATACTATAGTAATAAGCTTAATGTTATAGTGACGACGTGCATTTTGAGCTACTATATGTCGTTCTTATCCCGGATTAGTTTTTTTCCGTTATAATTGAAATGTCGTTAGTATCCGGTCCTTAAGGGCTTATTAAAATGTGTTAGTATCCGCCATTAAAGGGTTATTAAATGTCATTAGTATCCGGTCATTAAAGGGCTTATGAGATTATGAATAAATTAATAAATTTTATCAGGATATTTAGTCTAGGTCAGCTCCGTTGTTCAAAGTGATGTACTGTCGTTCGTTCGGTCCTTAAGTACAACACTTAGTAAATGCAAATGTCGTCATTATCCGGTTTGAACTATTATATGACAATATACTATTGTAATAAGCCTAATGTTATAGTGACGACGTTGCATTTGAGTTACTAATATTGTCGTTCTTTTCCCGGATTAGTTTTTTTCCGTTATAATGAAAATGTCGTTAGTAGCGTATAAAGGGCTTATTAAATGTCGTTAGTATCGGTCATTAAAGGATTATTGGATTATGAATAAATTAATAAATTTTATGAGTCGATTTAGTCCAGGTCAGCTCCGTTTGCTCAAAGTTGATGTACTGTCGTTCGTTTCCGGTCCTCAAGTACAACACTTGAGTAAATGCAAAATGTCGACATTATCCGGTTTGAATTATTATATGACAATATACTATTGCAATAAGCCTAATGTTATAGTGACGACGTTGCAATTTGAGATACTATATTGTCGTTCTTATCCCGGATTAGTTTTTTTCCGTTATAATTGAAAATGTCGTTAGTATCCGGTCCTTAAAGGGCTTATTAGATTATGAATAAATTAATAAATTTTATCAGGATATTTAGTCTAGGTCAGCTCCGTTTGTTCAAAGCTGATGTACTGTCGTTCGTTTACGGTCCTTAAGTACAACACTTGAGTAAATGCAAAATGTCGTCATTATCCGGTTTGAACTATTATATGACAATATACTATTGTAATAAGCCTAATGTTATAGTGACGACGTTGCATTTGAGGTACTATATTGTCGTTCTTATCCCGGATTAGTTTTTTTCCGTATATTAATTGTCGTTAGTATCCGGTCCTTAAGGGGCTTATTAGATTATGAATAGAATTAATAAATTTTTGAGTAGATTTTAGTCTAGGTCAGCTCCGTTTGTTCAAAGTTGATGTACTGTCGTTCGTTTACGGTCCTGAAGTACAACACTTGAGTAAATGCAAAATGTCGTCATTATCCGGTTTGAATTATTGTATGACAATATACTATTTTAATAAGCCTAATGTTATAGTTACGACGTTTCAATTTGAGATACTATATTGTCGTTCTTATCCGGATTATTTTTTTTTTCCGTTATAATTGAATGTCGTTAGTATCCGGCCTTAAAGGGCTTATTAGATTATGAATAAATTAATAAATTTTATCAGGATATTTAGTCTAGGTCAGCTCCGTTTGTTCAAAGTTGATGTACTGTCGTTCGTTTCTACTAACGACATTCTCGAATTATAATGCAAAATGTCGTCATTAACCGGTTTGAATTATTGTATGACAATATACTATAGTAATAAGCTTAATGTTATAGTGACGACGTTGCATTTTGAGCTACTATATTGTCGTTCTTATCCCGGATTAGTTTTTTTTTTCCGTTATAATTGAAAATGTCGTTAGTATCCGGTACTTAAAGGGCTTATTAAAATGTCGTCGTTAGTATGCGGCCATTAAAGGGCTTATTAAAATGTCATTAGTATCCGGTCATTAAAGGGCTTATTGAGATTATGAATAAATTAATAAATTTTATCAGGATATTTAGTCTAGGTCAGCTCCGTTTGTTCAAAGTTGATGTACTGTCGTTCGTTTCCGGTCCTTAAGTACAACACTTGAGTAAATGCAAAATGTCGTCATTATCCGGTTTGAATTATTATATGACAATATACTATTGTAATAAGCCTAATGTTATAGTGACGACGTTGCAATTTGAGGTACTATATTGTCGTTCTTTTCCCGGATTATTTTTTCCGTTATAATTGAAAATGTCGTTAGTAGCCGGTACTTAAAGGGCTTATTAAAATGTCGTTAGTATCCGGTCATTAAAGGGATTATTGGATTATGAATAAATTAATAAATTTTATGAGTCGATTTAGTCCAGGTCAGCTCCGTTTGCTCAAGTTGATGTACTGTCGTTCGTTTCCGGTCCTCAAGTACAACACTTGAGTAAATGCAAAACGTCGACATTATCCGGTTTGAATTATTATATGACAATATACTATTGCAATAAGCTAATGTTATAGTGACAACGTTGCGATTTGAGATACTATATTGTCGTTCTTATCCCCGGATTAGTTTTTTTTCCCGTTATAATTGAAAATGTCGTTAGTATCCGGTCCTTAAAGGGCTTATTAGATTATGAATAAATTAATAAATTTTATCAGGATATTTAGTCTAGGTCAGCTCCGTTTGTTCAAAGCTGATGTACTGTCGTTCGTTTACGGTCCTTAAGTACAACACTTGAGTAAATGCAAAATGTCGTCATTATCCGGTTTGAACTATTATATGACAATATACTATTGTAATAAGCCTAATGTTATAGTGACGACGTTGCAATTTGAGGTACTATATTGTCGTTCTTATCCCGGATTAGTTTTTTTCCGTTATAATTGTCGTTAGTATCCGGTCCTTAAAGGGCTTATTAGATTATGAATAGATTAATAAATTTTTTGAGTAGATTTAGTCTAGGTCAGCTCCGTTCGTTCAAAGTTGATGTACTGTCGTTCGTTTACGGTCCTGAAGTACAACACTTGAGTAAATGCAAAATGTCGTCATTATCCGGTTTGAACTATTATATGACAATATACTATAGTAATAAGCCTAATGTTATAGTGACGACGTTGCATTTTGAGGTACTATATTGTCGTTCTTATCCCGGATTAGTTTTTTTCCGTTATAATTGTCGGTTAGTATCCGGTCCTTAAAGGGCTTATTAGATTATGAATAAATTAATAAATTTTATCAGGATATTTAGTCTAGGTCAGCTCCGTTTGTTCAAAGTTGATGTACTGTCGTTAGTTTCCTGTCCTCAAGTACAACACTTGAGTAAATGCAAAATGTCGTCATTATCCGGTTTGAATTATTGTATGACAATATACTATAGTAATAAGCCTAATGTTATAGTGACGACGTTGCATTTTGAGGTACTATATTGTCGTTCTTATCCCGGATTAGTTTTTTTCCGTTATAATTGAAAATGTCGTTAGTATCCGGTACTTAAAGGGCTTATTAAAATGTCGTTAGTATCCGGTCATTAAAGGGATTATTGGATTATGAATAAATTAATAAATTTTATGAGTCGATTTAGTCCAGGTCAGCTCCGTTTGCTCAAGTTGATGTACTGTCGTTAGTTTCCGTCCTCAAGTACAACACTTGAGTAAATGCAAAATGTCGTCATTATCCGGTTTGAATTATTATATGACAATATACTATATTAATAAGCCTAATGTTATAGTACGACGTTCATTTGAGGTACTATATTGTCGTTCTTATCCCGGATTAGTTTTTTCCGTTATAATTGAAAATGTCGTTGTATCCGGTACTTAAAGGCTATTAAAAATGTCGTAGTACCGGTCATTAAAGGATATGATTATGATAAATTAATAAATGTTATGAGTCGATTTAGTCCAGGTCAGCTCCGTTTGCTCAAGTTGATGTACTGTCGTTCGTTTCCGATCCTCAAGTACAACACTTGAGTAAATGCAAAATGTCGTCATTATCTGGTTTGAATTATTATATGACAATATACTATTTTAATAAGCCTAATGTTATAGTTACGACGTTTCAATTAGAGGTATTATATTGTCGTTCTTATCCTGGATTAGTTTTTTCCGTTATAATTGAGAATGTCGTCCGTATCCGGTACTTACATCAACTTTGAACAAACGGAACTGACCTAGACTAAATCTACTCATAAAATTAATAAATTTTATCAGTATATTTAGTCTAGGTCAGCTCCGTTTGTTCAAAGTTGATGTACTGTCGTTCGTTTCCGGTCCTCAAGTACAACACGTGAGTTAATGCAAAATGTCGTCATTATCCGGTTTGAATTATTATATGACAATATACCATTTTAATAAGCCTAATGTTATAGTTACGACGTTTCAATTTGAGGTACTATATTGTCGTTCTTATCCTGGATTAGTTTTTTTCCGTTATAATTGAAAATGAAGTCCGTATCCGGTACTTACATCAACTTTGAACAAACGGAGCTGACCTAGACTAAATCTACTCATAAAATTAATAAATTTTATCAGAATATTTAGTCTAGGTCAGCTCCGTTTGTTCAAAATTGATGTACTGTCGTTCGTTTCCGGTCCTCAAGTACAACACGTGAGTTAATGCAAAATGTCGTCATTAACCGGTTTGAATTATTGTATGACAATATACTATTTTAATAAGCCTAATGTTATAGTTACGACGTTTCAATTTGAGGTATTATATTGTCGTTCTTATCCTGGATTAGTTTTTTCCGTTATAATTGAGAATGTCGTCCGTATCCGGTACTTACATCAACTTTGAACAAACGGAGCTGACCTAGACTAAATCTACTCATAAAATTAATAAATTTTATCAGTATATTTAGTCTAGGTCAGCTCCGTTTGTTCAAAGTTGATGTACTGTCGTTCGTTTCCGGTCCTCAAGTACAACACGTGAGTTAATGCAAAATGTCGTCATTATCCGGTTTGAATTATTGTATGACAATATACTATTTTAATGAGCCTAATGTTATAGTTACGACGTTTCAATTTGAGATACTATATTGTCGTTCTTATCCTGGATTATTTTTTTTCCGTTATAATTGAGAATGTCGTTAGTATCCGGTCGTTAAAGGGCTTATTAGATTATGAATAAATTAATAAATTTTATCATGATATTTAGTCTAGGTCAGCTCCGTTTGTTCAAAGTTGATGTACTGTCGTTCGTTTCCGGTCCTGAAGTACAACACGTGAGTTAATGCAAAATGTCGTCATTATCCGGTTTGAATTATTATATGACAATCTACTATTGTAATAAGCCTAAGCTTATAGTGACGACGTTGCAATTTGAGATACTATATTATCATTCTTATTCTGGATTAGTTTTTTTCTGTTATAATTGAAAATGTCGTTAGTATCCGGTCCTTAAAGGGCTTATTCGATTATGCATAAATTAATAAATTTTATCAGTATATTTAGTCTAGGTCAGCTCCGTTTGTTCAAAGTTGATGTACTGTCGTTCGTTTCCGGTCCTCAAGTACAACACGTGAGTTAATGCAAAATGTCGTCATTATCCGGTTTGAATTATTGTATGACAATATACTATTTTAATAAGCCTAATGTTATAGTTACGACGTTTCAATTTGAGATACTATATTGTCGTTCTTATCCTGGATTATTTTTTTTCCGTTATAATTGAGAATGTCGTTAGTATCCGGTCCTTAAAGGGCTTATTAGATTATGAATAAATTAATAAATTTTATCAGGATATTTAGTCTAGGTCAGCTCCGTTTGTTCAAAGTTGATGTACTGTCGTTCGTTTCCGGTCCTCAAGTACAACACGTGAGTTAATGCAAAATGTCGTCATTAACCGGTTTGAATTATTGTATGACAATATACTATTTTAATAAGCCTAATGTTATAGTTACGACGTTTCAATTTGAGGTATTATATTGTCGTTCTTATCCTGGATTAGTTTTTTCCGTTATAATTGAGAATGTCGTCCGTATCCGGTACTTACATCAACTTTGAACAAACGGAGCTGACCTAGACTAAATCTACTCATAAAATTAATAAATTTTATCAGTATATTTAGTCTAGGTCAGCTCCGTTTGTTCAAAGTTGATGTACTGTCGTTCGTTTCCGGTCCTCAAGTACAACACGTGAGTTAATGCAAAATGTCGTCATTATCCGGTTTGAATTATTGTATGACAATATACTATTTTAATGAGCCTAATGTTATAGTTACGACGTTTCAATTTGAGATACTATATTGTCGTTCTTATCCTGGATTATTTTTTTTCCGTTATAATTGAGAATGTCGTTAGTATCCGGTCGTTAAAGGGCTTATTGGATTATGAATAAATTAATAAATTTTATCATGATATTTAGTCTAGGTCAGCTCCGTTTGTTCAAAGTTGATGTACTGTCGTTCGTTTCCGGTCCTGAAGTACAACACGTGAGTTAATGGAAAATGTCGTCATTATCCGGTTTGAATTATTATATGACAATCTACTATTGTAATAAGCCTAAGCTTATAGTGACGACGTTGCAATTTGAGATACTATATTATCATTCTTATTCTGGATTAGTTTTTTTCTGTTATAATTGAAAATGTCTTTAGTATCCGGTCCTTAAAGGGCTTATTCGATTATGCATAAATTAATAAATTTTGTGAGTAGATTTAGTCTAGGTCAGCTCCGTTTGTTCAAAGTTGATGTACTGTCGTTCGTTTCCGGTCCTCAAGTACAACACGTGAGTTGATGCAAAATCTCGTCATTATCCGGTTTGAATTATTGTATGACAATATACTATTTTAATATGCCTAATGTTATAGTTACGACGTTTCAATTTGAGATACTATATTGTCGTTCTTATCCTGGATTTTTTTTTTCCGTTATAATTGAGAATGTCGTTAGTATCCGGTCCTTAAAGGGCTTATTAGATTTTGAATAAATTAATAAATTTTATCAGGATATTTAGTCTAGGTCAGCTCCGTTTGTTCAAAGTTGATGTACTGTCGTTCGTTTCCGGTCCTGAAGTACAACACGTGAGTTAATGCAAAATGTCGTCATTATCCGGTATGAATTATTGTATGACAATATACTATTTTAATAAGCCTAATGTTATAGTTACGACGTTTCAATTTGAGATACTATATTGTCGTTCTTATCCTGGATTATTTTTTTTCCGTTATAATTGAGAATGTCGTTAGTATCCGGTCCTTAAAGGGCTTATTAGATTATGAATAAATTAATAAATTTTATCAGGATATTTAGTCTAGGTCAGCTCCGTTTGTTCAAAGTTGATGTACTGTCGTTCGTTTCCGGTCCTGAAGTACAACACGTGAGTTAATGCAAAATGTCGTCATTAACCGGTTTGAATTATTGTATGACAATATACTATAGTAATAAGCTTAATGTTATAGTGACGACGTTGCATTTTGAGCTACTATATTGTCGTTCTTATCCCGGATTAGTTTTTTTCCGTTATAATTGAAAATGTCGTTAGTATCCGGTACTTAAAGGGCTTATTAAAATGTCGTTAGTATGCGGCCATTAAAGGGCTTATTAAAATGTCATTAGTATCCGGTCATTAAAGGGCTTATGAGATTATGAATAAATTAATAAATTTTATCAGGATATTTAGTCTAGGTCAGCTCCGTTTGTTCAAAGCTGATGTACTGTCGTTCGTTTACGGTCCTTAAGTACAACACTTGAGTAAATGCAAAATGTCGTCATTATCCGGTTTGAACTATTATATGACAATATACTATTGTAATAAGCCTAATGTTATAGTGACGACGTTGCAATTTGAGGTACTATATTGTCGTTCTTTTCCCGGATTAGTTTTTTTCCGTTATAATTGAAAATGTCGTTAGTAGCCGGTACTTAAAGGGCTTATTAAAATGTCGTTAGTATCCGGTCATTAAAGGGATTATTGGATTATGAATAAATTAATAAATTTTATGAGTCGATTTAGTCCAGGTCAGCTCCGTTTGCTCAAAGTTGATGTACTGTCGTTCGTTTCCGGTCCTCAAGTACAACACTTGAGTAAATGCAAAATGTCGACATTATCCGGTTTGAATTATTATATGACAATATACTATTGTAATAAGCCTAATGTTATAGTGACACGTTCAATTTGAGATACTATATTGTCGTTCTTATCCGGATTATTTTTTTCCGTTATAATTGAAAATGTCGTTAGTATCCGGTCCTTAAAGGGCTTATTAGATTATGAATAAATTAATAAATTTTATCAGGATATTTAGTCTAGGTCAGCTCCGTTTGTTCAAAGCTGATGTACTGTCGTTCGTTTCCGGTCCTTAAGTACAACACTTGAGTAAATGCAAAATGTCGTCATTATCCGGTTTGAATTATTATATGACAATATACTATTGTAATAAGCCTAATGTTATAGTGACGACGTTGCAATTTGAGTACTATATTGTCGTTCTTATCCCGGATTAGTTTTTTTCCGTTATAATTGAAATGTCGTTAGTATCCGGTCCTTAAAGGGCTTATTAGATTATGAATAAATTAATAAATTTTATGAGTGATTTAGTCTAGGTCAGCTCCGTTTGTTCAAAGTTGATGTACTGTCGTTCGTTTACCGGTCCTAAGTACAACACTTGAGTAAATGCAAAATGTCGTCATTATCCGGTTTGAATTATTATATGACAATATACTATTGTAATAAGCCTAATGTTATAGTGACGACGTTGCAATTTGAGATACTATATTGTCGTTCTTATCCCGGATTAGTTTTTTTCCGTTATAATTGAAAATGTCGTTAGTATCCGGTCCTTAAAGGGCTTATTAGATTATGAATAAATTAATAAATTTTATCAGGATATTTAGTCTAGGTCAGCTCCGTTTGTTCAAAGCTGATGTACTGTCGTTCGTTTACGGTCCTTAAGTACAACACTTGAGTAAATGCAAAATGTCGTCATTATCCGGTTTGAACTATTATATGACAATATACTATTGTAATAAGCCTAATGTTATAGTGACGACGTTGCAATTTGAGGTACTATATTGTCGTTCTTATCCCGGATTAGTTTTTTTCCGTTATAATTGAAAATGTCGTTAGTATCCGGTCTTAAAGGGCTTATTGATTATTAGATTATGATAAATTAATAAATTTTTGAGTAGATTTAGTCTAGGTCAGCTCCGTTTGTTCAAAGTTGATGTACTGTCGTTCGTTTCGGTCCTAAGTACAACACTTGAGTAAATGCAAAATGTCGTCATTATCCGGTTTGAATTATTGTATGACAATATACTATTTAATAAGCCTAATGTTATAGTGACGACGTTGCATTTGAGTACTATATTGTCGTTCTATCCCGGATTAGTTTTTTTTTCCGTTATAATTGAAAATGTCGTTAGTATCCGGTCCTTAAAGGGCTTATTAGATTATGAATATAATTAATATTTTATCGGGATATTTAGTCTAGGTCAGCTCCGTTTGTTCAAAGTTGATGTACTGTCGTTCGTTTCCGGTCCTCAAGTACAACACTTGAGTAAATGCAAAATGTCGTCATTATCCGGTTTGAATTATTATATGACAAATATACTATTGTAATAAGCCTAATGTTATAGTGACGACGTTGCAATTTGAGGTACTATATTGTCGTTCTTATCCCGGATTAGTTTTTTTTCCGTTATAATTGAAAATGTCGTTAGTATCCGGTCCTTAAAGGGCTTATTAGATTATGAAAAATTAATAAATTTTATCAGTATATTTAGTCTAGGTCAGCTCCGTTTGTTCAAAGTTGATGTACTGTCGTTCGTTTCCGGTCCTCAAGTACAACACTTGAGTAAATGCAAAATGTCGTCATTATCCGGTTTGAATTATTGTATGACAATATACTATTGTAATAAGCCTAATGTTATAGTGACGACGTTGCAATTTGAGGTACTATATTGTCGTTCTTATCCCGGATTAGTTTTTTTTCCGTTATAAATTGTCGTTAGTATCCGGTCCTTAAAGGGCTTATTAGATTATGAATAAATTAATAAATTTTATCAGGATATTTAGTCTAGGTCAGCTCCGTTTGTTCAAAGTTGATGTACTGTCGTTCGTTTCCGGTCCTCAAGTACAACACTTGAGTAAATGCAAAATGTCGTCATTATCCGGTTTGAATTATTGTATGACAATATACTATTGTAATAAGCCTAATGTTATAGTGACGACGTTGCAATTTGAGGTACTATATTGTCGTTCTTATCCTGGATTAGTTTTTTTCCGTTATAATTGAAAATGTCGTTAGTATCCGGTACTTAAAGGGCTTATTAAAAGGTCGTTAGTATCCGGTCATTAAAGATTATTGGATTATGAATAAATAATAAATTTTATTAGTCGATTTAGTCTAGGTCAGCTCCGTTTGTTCAAGTTGATGTACTGTCGTTCGTTTCCGGTCCTCAAGTACAACACTTGAGTAAATGCAAAATGTCGTCATTATCCGGTTTGAATTATTGTATGACAATATACTATTGTAATAAGCCTAATGTTATAGTGACGACGTTGCAATTTGAGGTACTATATTGTCGTTCTTATCCCGGATTAGTTTTTTTCCGTTATAATTGAAAATGTCGTTAGTATCCGGTCTTAACATAAACTTTGACAAAACGGCTGACCTAGACTAAATCTACTCTATAAAATTAATAAATTTTATCAAGGATATTTAGTCTAGGTCAGCTCCGTTTGTTCAAAGTTGATGTACTGTCGTTCGTTTCCGGTCTCAAGTACAACACTGAGTTAATGCCAAATGTCGTCATTATCCGGTTTGAATATTGTATGACAATTATCTATTGTAATAAGCTAATGTTATAGTGACGGACGTTTCAATTTTGAGATACTATATTGTCGTTCTTATCCTGGATTAGTTTTTTTTCCGTTATAATTGAGAATGTCGTTAGTATCCGTCCTTATAGGGCTTATTAGATTATGAATAAATTAATAAATTTTTTGCGTAGATTTAGTCTAGGTCGCTCCGTTTGTTCAAAGTTGATGTACTGTCGTTCGTTTCCGGGTCCTCTAAGTACAACACTGAGTTAAATGCAAAATGTTCATTATCCGGTTTGAATTATTATATGCAATATACTATTTATATAGCCTAATGTTATAGTACGACGTTTCAATTTGAGTACTATATTGTCGTTCTTATCCTGGATTAGTTTTTTTCCGTTATAATTGAGAATGGTCGTTACGTATCCGGTTACCCTTAAAGGGCTATTATAGATCTATATAAAATTAATAAATTTTATCAGGGATATTTAGTCTAGGTCAGCTCCGTTTGTTCAAGTTGATGTAGTGTCGTTCGTTTTCCGGTCCTCAAGTACAACACGTGAGTTAATGCAAAATGTTGTCATTATCCGGTTTGAATTATTGTATGACAATATACTATTGTAATAAGCCTAATGTTATAGTGATGACGGTTGCAATTTGAGGTACTATATTGTCGTTCTTATCCTGGATTAGTTTTTTTTCCGTTATAATTGAGAATGTCGTAGTATCCGGTCCCTTAAAGGGCTATTAGATTATGATAAATTAATAAATTTTTATGCGTAGATTTAGTCTAGGTCAGCTCCGTTTGTTCAAAGTTGATGTACTGTCGTTCGTTTCCGGTCCTCAAGTACAACACTTGAGTAAATGCAAAATGTCGACATTATCCGGTTTGAATTATTGTATGACAATATACTATTGTAATAAGCCTAATGTTATAGTGACGACGTTGCATTTTGAGGTACTATATTGTCGTTCTTATTCCGGATTAGTTTTTTTCCGTTATAATTGAGAATGTCGTTAGTATCCGGTCATTAAAGGGATTATTAGATTATGAATAAATTAATAAATTTTATCAGGATTTTTAGTCTAGGTCAGCTCCGTTTGTTCAAAGTTGATGTACTGTCGTTCGTTTCCGGTCCTCAAGTACAACACGTGAGTTAATGCAAAATGTCGTCATTATCCGGTTTGAATAATTATATGACAATATACTATTGTAATAAGCCTAATGTTATAGTTACGACGTTTCAATTTGAGGTATTATATTGTCGTTCTTATCCTGGATTAGTTTTTTTTTCGTTATAATTGAAAATGTCGTTAGTATCCGGACCTTAAAGGGCTTATTCGATTATGCATAAATTAATAAATTTTGTGAGTAGATTTAGTCTAGGTCAGCTCCGTTTGTTCAAAGTTGATGTACTGTCGTTCGTTTCCGGTCCTCAAGTACAACACGTGAGTTGATGCAAAATCTCGTCATTATCCGGTTTGAATTATTTATGACAATATACTATTTTAATAAGCCTAATGTTATAGTTACGACGTTTCAATTTGAGATACTATATTTCGTTCTTATCCTGGATTAGTTTTTTTCCGTTATAATTGAGAATGTCGTTAGTATCCGGTCCTTAAAGGGCTTATTAGATTATGAATAAATAATAAATTTTATCAGGATATTTAGTCTAGGTCAGCTCCGTTTGTTCAAAGTTGATGTCTGTCGTTCGTTTCCGGTCCTGAAGTACAACACGTGAGTTAATGCAAAATGTCGTCATTATCCGGTTTGAATTATTGTATGACAATATACTATTTTAATAAGCCTAATGTTATAGTGACGACGTTCAATTTGAGTACTATATTGTCGTTCTTATCCTGGATTAGTTTTTTTCCGTTATAATTGAAAATGTCGTCCGTATCCGGTCCTTACATCAACTTTGAACAAACGGAGCTGACCTAGACTAAATCTACTCATAAAATTAATAAATTTTATCAGGATATTTAGTCTAGGTCAGCTCCGTTTACGCAAAGTTGATGTACTGTCGTTAGTTTCCGGTCCTTAAGTACAACACTTGAGTAAATGCAAAATGTCGTCATTAACCGGTTTGAATTATTGTATGACAATATACTATTTTAATAAGCTTAATGTTATAGTTACGACGTTTCAATTTGACATACTATATTGTCGTTCTTATCCTGGATTAGTTTTTTTTCGTTATAATTGAGAATGTCGTTAGTATCCGATCCTTATAGGGCTTATTAGATTATGAATAAATTAATACATTTTATCAGGATATTTAGTCTAGGTCAGCTCCGTTAGTTAAAGTTGATGTACTGTCGTTCGTTTCCGGTCCTCAAGTACAACACTTGAGTAAATGCAAAATGTCGTCATTATCCGGTTTGAATTATTGTATGACAATATACTATTGTAATAAGCCTAATGTTATAGTGATGACGTTGCAATTTGAGGTACTATATTGTCGTTCATATCCTGGATTAGTTTTTTTCCGTTATAATTGAGAATGTCGTTAGTATCTGGTCCGTAAAGGCCTTATTAGATTATGAATAAATTAATACATTTTATCAGGATATTTAGTCTAGGTCAGCTCCGTTTGTTCAAAGTTGATGTACTGTCGTTCGTTTCCGGTCCTCAAGTACAACACTTGAGTAAATGCAAAATGTCGTCATTATCCGGTTTTTAATTATTGTATGACAATATACTATTGTAATAAGCCTAATGTTATAGTTACGACGTTTCAATTTGAGATACTATATTGTCGTTCATATCCTGGATTAGTTTTTTTCCGTTATAATTGAGAATGTCGTTACTATCCGGTCCTTAAAGGGCTTATTAGATTATGAATAGATTAATAAATTTTGTGCGTAGATTTAGTCTAGGTCAGCTCCGTTAGTTCAAAGTTGATGTACTGTCGTTCGTTTCCGGTCCTTAAGTACAACACTTGAATAAATGCAAAATGACGTCATTATCCGGTTTGAAGTATTATATGACAATCTACTATTGTAATAAGCCTAATGTTATAGTGACGACGTTGCAATTTGAGGTACGATATTGTCGTTCATATCCTGGGTTAGTTTTTTTCCGTTATAATTGAGAATGTCGTTAGTATCCGGTCCTTAAAGGGCTTATTAGATTATGAATAAATTAATAAATTTTTTGCGTAGATTTAGTGTAGGTCAGCTCCGTTAGTTCAAAGTTGATGTACTGTCGTTCGTTTCCGGTCCTCAAGTACAACACTTGAGTAAATGCAAAATGTCGTCATTATCCGGTTTGAATTATTATATGACAATATACCATTTTAATAAGCCTAATATTATAGTTACGACGTTTCAATTTGAGATACTATATAGTCGTTCATATCCTGGATTAGTTTTTTTCCGTTATAATTGAGAATGTCGTTAGTATCCGGTCCTTAAAGGGCTTATTAGATTATGAATAAACTAATAAATTTTATCAGGATATTTAGTCTAGGTCAGCTCCGTTTGTTCAAAGTTGATGTGTTGTCGTTCGTTTCCGGTCCTCAAGTACAACACGTGAGTTAATGCAAAATGTCGTCATTATCCGATTTGAATTATTATATGACAATATACCATTTTAATAAGCCTAATGTTATAGTGATGACGTTGCAATTTGAGGTACTATATTGTCGTTCTTATCCTGGATTAGTTTTTTCCGTTATAATTGAAAATGTCGTCCGTATCCGGTCCTTACATCAACTTTGAACAAACGGAGCTGATCTAGACTAAATCTACTCATAAAATTAATAAATTTTATCAGGATATTTAGTCTAGATCAGCTCCGTTTACTCAAAGTTGATGTAGTGTCGTTCGTTTCCGGTCCTCAAGTACAACACGTGAGTTAATGCAAAATGTCGTCATTATCCGGTTTGAATTATTGTATGACAATATACTATTGTAATAAGCCTAATGTTATAGTGATGACGTTGCAATTTGAGGTACTATATTGTCGTTCTTATCCTGGATTAGTTTTTTTCCGTTATAATTGAAAATGTCGTCCGTATCCGGTCCTTACATCAACTTTGAACAAACGGAGCTGACCTAGACTAAATCTACTCATAAAATTAATAAATTTTATCAGGATATTTAGTGTAGGTCAGCTCCGTTTGTTCAAAGTTGATGTACTGTCGTTCGTTTGCGCTCCTCAAGTACAACACGTGAGTTAATGCAAAATGTCGTCATTATCCGGTTTGAATGATTATATGACAATCTACTATTGTAATAAGCCTAAGCTTATAGTGACGACGTTGCAATTTGAGATACTATATTGTCGTTCTTATCCTGGATTGGTTTTTTTCCGTTATAATTGAGAACGTCGTTAGTATCCGGTCCTTAAAGGGCTTATTAGATTATGAATAAATTAATAAATTTTGTGCGTAGATTTAGTTGAGGTCAGCTCCATTTGTTCAAAGTTGATGTACTGTCGTTCGTTTCCGGTCCTTAAGTACAACACTTGAATAAATGTAAAATGACGTCATTATCCGGTTTGAATGATTATATGTCAATCTACTATTGTAATAAGCCTAAGCTTATAGTGACGACGTTGCAATTTGAGATACTATATTGTCGTTCTTATCCTGGATTGGTTTTTTTCCGTTATAATTGAGAATGTCGTTACTATCCGGTCCTTAAAGGGCTTATTAGATTATGAATAAATTAATAAATTTTGTGCGTAGATTTAGTCTTGGTCAGCTCCGTTTGTTCAAAGTTGATGTACTGTCGTTCGTTTCCGGTCCTCAAGTACAACACTTGAGTAAATGCAAAATGTCGTCATTATCCGGTTTGAATTATTGTATGACAATATACTATTGTAATAAGCCTAATGTTATAGTGACGACGTTGCAATTTGAGGTACGATATTGTCGTTCATATCCTGGATTAGTTTTTTTCCGTTATAATTGAGAATGTCGTTAGTATCCGGTCCTTAAAGGGCTTATTAGATTATGAATAAATTAATAAATTTTTTGCGTAGATTTAGTCTAGGTCAGCTCCGTTAGTTCAAAGTTGATGTACTGTCGTTCGTTTCCGGTCCTCAAGTACAACACTTGAGTAAATGCAAAATGTCGTCATTATCCGGTTTTTAATTATTGTATGACAATATACTATTGTAATAAGCCTAATGTTATAGTGACGACGTTGCAATTTGAGATACTATATTGTCGTTCTTATCCTGGATTAGTTGTTTTCCGTTATAATTGAGAATGTCGTTACTATCCGGTCCTTAAAGGGCTCATTAGATTATGAATAAATTAATAAATTTTGTGCGTAGATTTAGTCTAGGTCAGCTCCGTTAGTTCAAAGTTGATGTACTGTCGTTCGTTTCCGGTCCTTAAGTACAACACTTGAATAAATGCAAAATGACGTCATTATCCGGTTTGAAGTATTATATGACAATCTACTATTGTAATAAGCCTAAGCGTATAGTGACGACGTTGCAATTTGAGGTACTATATTGTCGTTCTTATTCTGGATTAGTTTTTTTCTGTTATAATTGAAAATGTCGTTATTATCCGGTCCTTAAAGGGCTTATTAGATTATGAATAAATTAATAAATTTTGTGAGTAGATTTAGTCTAGGTCAGCTCCGTTTGTTCAAAGTTGATGTACTGTTGTTCGTTTCCGGTCCTCAAGTACAACACTTGAATAAATGCAAAATGTCGTCATTATCCGGTTTGAATTATTATATGACAATATACCATTTTAATAAGCCTAATATTATAGTTACGACGTTTCAATTTGAGATACTATATTGTCGTTCATATCCTGGATTAGTTTTTTTCCGTTATAATTGAGAATGTCGTTAGTATCCGGTCCTTAAAGGGCTTATTAGATTATGAATAAACTAATAAATTTTATCAGGATATTTAGTCTAGGTCAGCTCCGTTTGTTCAAAGTTGATGTGTTGTCGTTCGTTTCCGGTCCTGAAGTACAACACGTGAGTTAATGCAAAATGTCGTCATTATCCGATTTGAATTATTATATGACAATATACCATTTTAATAAGCCTAATGTTATAGTGATGACGTTGCAATTTGAGGTACTATATTGTCGTTCTTATCCTGGATTAGTTTTTTCCGTTATAATTGAAAATGTCGTCCGTATCCGGTCCTTACATCAACTTTGAACAAACGGAGCTGACCTAGACTAAATCTACTCATAAAATTAATAAATTTTATCAGGATATTTAGTCTAGGTCAGCTCCGTTTGTTCAAAGTTGATGTACTGTCGTTCGTTTGCGCTCCTCAAGTACAACACGTGAGTTAATGCAAAATGTCGTCATTATCCGGTTTGAACTATTGTATGACAATATACTATTTTAATAAGCCTAATGTTATAGTTACGACGTTTCAATTTGAGATACTATATTGTCGTTCATATCCTGGATTAGTTTTTTTCCGTTATAATTGAGAATGTCGTTAGTATCTCGTCCTTAAAGGGCTTATTAGATTATGAATAAATTAATAAATTTTTTGCGTAGATTTAGTCTAGGTCAGCTCCGTTAGTTCAAAGTTGATGTACTGTCGTTCGTTTCCGGTCCTCAAGTACAACACTTGAGTAAATGCAAAATGTCGTCATTATCCGGTTTGAATTATTGTATGACAATATACTATTGTAATAAGCCTAATGTTATAGTGATGACGTTGCAATTTGAGGTACTATATTGTCGTTCATATCCTGGATTAGTTTTTTTCCGTTATAATTGAGAATGTCGTTAGTATCTGGTCCGTAAAGGCCTTATTAGATTATGAATAAATTAATAAATTTTATCAGGATATTTAGTCTAGGTCAGCTCCGTTTGTTCAAAGTTGATGTACTGTCGTTCGTTTCCGGTCCTCAAGTACAACACTTGAGTAAATGCAAAATGTCGTCATTATCCGGTTTTTAATTATTGTATGACAATATACTATTGTAATAAGCCTAATGTTATAGTTACGACGTTTCAATTTGAGATACTATATTGTCGTTCATATCCTGGATTAGTTTTTTTCCGTTATAATTGAGAATGTCGTTACTATCCGGTCCTTAAAGGGCTTATTAGATTATGAATAAATTAATAAATTTTGTGCGTAGATTTAGTCTAGGTCAGCTCCGTTAGTTCAAAGTTGATGTACTGTCGTTCGTTTCCGGTCCTTAAGTACAACACTTGAATAAATGCAAAATGTCGTCATTATCCGGTTTGAATATTATATGACAATATACTATTGTAATAAGCCTAATGTTATAGTGACGACGTTGCAATTTGAGGTACTATATTGTCGTTCATATCCTGGATTAGTTTTTTTCCGTTATAATTGAGAATGTCGTTAGTATCCGGTCCTTAAAGGGCTTATTAGATTATGAATAAATTAATAAATTTTTGCGTAGATTTAGTCTAGGTCAGCTCCGTTTGTTCAAAGTTGATGTACTGTCGTTCGTTTCCGGTCCTCAAGTACAACACTTGAGTAAATGCAAAATGTCGTCATTATCCGGTTTGAATTATTATATGACAATATACCATTTTAATAAGCCTAATTTATAGTGACGACGTTTCAATTTGAGATACTATATTGTCGTTCTTATCCTGGATTAGTTTTTTTCCGTTATAATTGAGAATGTCGTTAGTATCCGGTCCTTAAAGGGCTTATTAGATTATGAATAAATTAATAAATTTTATCAGGATATTTAGTCTAGGTCAGCTCCGTTTGTTCAAAGTTGATGTATTGTCGTTCGTTTCCGGTCCTTAAGTACAACACGTGAGTTAATGCAAAATGTCGTCATTATCCGGTTTGAATTATTATATGACAATATACTATTTAATAAGCCTAATGTTATAGTGATGACGTTGCAATTTGAGGTACTATATTGTCGTTCTTATCCTGGATTAGTTTTTTTCCGTTATAATTGAGAATGTCGTTAGTATCCGGTCCTTAAAGGGCTTATTAGATTATGAATAAATTAATAAATTTTATCAGGATATTTAGTCTAGGTCAGCTCCGTTTGTTCAAAGTTGATGTAGTGTCGTTCGTTTCCGGTCCTCAAGTACAACACGTGAGTTAATGCAAAATGTCGTCATTATCCGGTTTGAATTATTGTATGACAATATACTATTGTAATAAGCCTAATGTTATAGTGATGACGTTGCAATTTGAGGTACTATATTGTCGTTCTTATCCTGGATTAGTTTTTTTCCGTTATAATTGAAAATGTCGTCCGTATCCGGTCCTTAATCAACTTGAACAAACGGAGCTGACTAGACTAAATCTACTCATAAAATTAATAAATTTTATCAGGATATTTAGTCTAGGTCAGCTCCGTTTGTTCAAAGTTGATGTACTGTCGTTCGTTTCCGCTCCTCAAGTACAACACGTGAGTTAATGCAAAATGTCGTCATTATCCGGTTTGAATATTATATGACAATTACTATTGTAATAAGCCTAAGTTATAGTGACGACGTTGCAATTTGAGATACTATATTGTCGTTCTATCCTGGATTGTTTTTTTCCGTTATAATTGAGAATGTCGTTAGTATCCGGTCCTTAAAGGGCTTATTAGATTATGAATAAATTAATAAATTTTGTGCGTAGATTTAGTTAGGTCAGCTCCGTTTGTTCAAAGTTGATGTACTGTCGTTCGTTTCCGGTCCTCAAGTACAACACTTGAGTAAATGCAAAATGTCGTCATTATCCGGTTTGAATTATTATATGACAATATACTATTGTAATAAGCCTAAGTTATAGTGACGACGTTGCAATTTGAGATACTATATTGTCGTTCTTATCCTGGATTAGTTTTTTTCCGTTATAATTGAGAATGTCGTTAGTATCCGGTCCTTAAAGGGCTTATTAGATTATGAATAAATTAATAAATTTTGTGCGTAGATTTAGTCTAGGTCAGCTCCGTTTGTTCAAAGTTGATGTACTGTCGTTCGTTTCCGGTCCTCAAGTACAACACTTGATAAATGCAAAATGTCGTCATTATCCGGTTTGAATTATTATATGACAATATACTATTGTAATAAGCCTAATGTTATAGTGACGACGTTGCAATTTGAGATACTATATTGTCGTTCATATCCTGGATTAGTTTTTTTCCGTTATAATTGAGAATGTCGTTAGTATCCGGTCCTTAAAGGGCTTATTAGATTATGAATAAATTAATAAATTTTTGCGTAGATTTAGTCTTGGTCAGCTCCGTTAGTTCAAAGTTGATGTACTGTCGTTCGTTTCCGGTCCTCAAGTACAACACTTGAGTAAATGCAAAATGTCGTCATTATCCGGTTTGAATTATTGTATGACAATATACTATTGTAATAAGCCTAATGTTATAGTGACGACGTTGCAATTTGAGGTACTATATTGTCGTTCTTATCCTGGATTAGTTTTTTTCCGTTATAATTGAGAATGTCGTTAGTATCCGGTCCTTAAAGGGCTTATTAGATTATGAATAAATTAATAAATTTTGTGCGTAGATTTAGTCTAGGTCAGCTCCGTTAGTTCAAAGTTGATGTACTGTCGTTCGTTTCCGGTCCTAAGTACAACACTTGAATAAATGCAAAATGACGTCATTATCCGGTTTGAATATTATATGACAATCTACTATTGTAATAAGCCTAAGTTATAGTGACGACGTTGCAATTTGAGGTACTATATTGTCGTTCTTATCCTGGATTAGTTTTTTTCCGTTATAATTGAAATGTCGTTATATCCGGTCCTTAAAGGGCTTATTAGATTATGAATAAATTAATAAATTTTGTGAGTAGATTTAGTCTAGGTCAGCTCCGTTTGTTCAAAGTTGATGTACTGTCGTTCGTTTCCGGTCCTCAAGTACAACACTTGAATAAATGCAAAATGTCGTCATTATCCGGTTTGAATTATTATATGACAATATACCATTTTAATAAGCCTAATTTATAGTACGACGTTTCAATTTGAGATACTATATTGTCGTTCATATCCTGGATTAGTTTTTTTCCGTTATAATTGAGAATGTCGTTAGTATCCGGTCCTTAAAGGGCTTATTAGATTATGAATAAATTAATAAATTTTATCAGGATATTTAGTCTAGGTCAGCTCCGTTTGTTCAAAGTTGATGTACTGTCGTTCGTTTCCGGTCCTCAAGTACAACACGTGAGTTAATGCAAAATGTCGTCATTATCCGGTTTGAATTATTATATGACAATATACTATTTAATAAGCCTAATGTTATAGTGATGACGTTGCAATTTGAGGTACTATATTGTCGTTCTTATCCTGGATTAGTTTTTTTCCGTTATAATTGAAATGTCGTCGTATCCGGTCCACCTTAAAAGGAGCTGATTAGATAATTATATAAATTAATAAATTTTATCAGGATATTTAGTCTAGGTCAGCTCCGTTTGTTCAAAGTTGATGTACTGTCGTTCGTTTCCGGTCCTCAAGTACAACACGTGAGTTAATGCAAAATGTCGTCATTATCCGGTTTGAATATTATATGACAATATACTATTGTAATAAGCCTAATGTTATAGTGACGACGTTTCAATTTGAGGTATTATATTGTCGTTCTTATCCTGGATTAGTTTTTTTCCGTTATAATTGAGAATGTCGTTAGTATCCGGTCCTTAAAGGGCTTATTAGATTATGAATAAATTAATAAATTTTTGCGTAGATTTAGTCTAGGTCAGCTCCGTTAGTTCAAAGTTGATGTACTGTCGTTCGTTTCCGGTCCTCAAGTACAACACTTGAGTAAATGCAAAATGTCGTCATTATCCGGTTTGAATTATTGTATGACAATATACTATTGTAATAAGCCTAATGTTATAGTGATGACGTTGCAATTTGAGGTACTATATTGTCGTTCATATCCTGGATTAGTTTTTTTCCGTTATAATTGAGAATGTCGTTAGTATCCGGTCCTTAAAGGGCTTATTATATTATGAATAAATTAATAAATTTTGTGCGTAGATTTAGTCTAGGTCAGCTCCGTTTGTTCAAAGTTGATGTACTGTTGTTCGTTTTCGGTCCTCAAGTACAACACTTGAATAAATGCAAAATGTCGTCATTATCCGATTTGAATTATTATATGACAATATACCATTTTAATAAGCCTAATGTTATAGTGATGACGTTGCAATTTGAGGTACTATATTGTCGTTCTTATCCTGGATTAGTTTTTTTCCGTTATAATTGAGAATGTCGTTATATCCGGTCCTTAAAGGGCTTATTAGATTATGAATAAATTAATAAATTTTGTGCGTAGATTTAGTCTAGGTCAGCTCCGTTTGTTCAAAGTTGATGTACTGTCGTTCGTTTCCGGTCCTCAAGTACAACACTTGATAAATGCAAAATGTCGTCATTATCCGGTTTGAATTATTATATGACAATATACATTTTAATAAGCCTAATGTTATAGTGACGACGTTTCAATTTGAGATACTATATTGTCGTTCATATCCTGGATTAGTTTTTTTCCGTTATAATTGAGAATGTCGTTAGTATCCGGTCCTTAAAGGGCTTATTAGATTATGAATAAATTAATAAATTTTATCAGGATTTAGTCTAGGTCAGCTCCGTTTGTTCAAAGTTGATGTACTGTCGTTCGTTTCCGGTCCTCAAGTACAACACGTGAGTTAATGCAAAATGTCGTCATTATCCGGTTTGAATTATTATATGACAATATACTATTGTAATAAGCCTAATGTTATAGTGATGACGTTGCAATTTGAGGTACTATATTGTCGTTCTTATCCTGGATTAGTTTTTTCCGTTATAATTGAAAATGTCGTTAGTATCCGGTCCTTAAAGGGCTTATTAGATTATGAATAAATTAATAAATTTTTGGTAGATTTAGTCTAGGTCAGCTCCGTTTGTTCAAAGTTGATGTACTGTCGTTCGTTTCCGGTCCTCAAGTACAACACGTGAGTTAATGCAAAATGTCGTCATTATCCGGTTTGAATTATTATATGACAATATACTATTGTAATAAGCCTAATGTTATAGTACGACGTTTCAATTTGAGATACTATATTGTCGTTCTTATCCTGGATTAGTTTTTTTCCGTTATAATTGAGAATGTCGTTAGTATCCGGTCCTTAAAGGGCTTATTAGATTATGAATAAATTAATAAATTTTTGCGTAGATTTAGTCTAGGTCAGCTCCGTTTGTTCAAAGTTGATGTACTGTCGTTCGTTTCCGGTCCTCAAGTACAACACTTGAGTAAATGCAAAATGTCGTCATTATCCGGTTTGAATTATTATATGACAATATACTATTGTAATAAGCCTAATGTTATAGTGATGACGTTGCAATTTGAGGTACTATATTGTCGTTCTTATCCTGGATTAGTTTTTTTCCGTTATAATTGAGAATGTCGTTAGTATCCGGTCCTTAAAGGGCTTATTAGATTATGAATAAATTAATAAATTTTATCAGGATATTTAGTCTAGGTCAGCTCCGTTTGTTCAAAGTTGATGTACTGTCGTTCGTTTCCGGTCCTCAAGTACAACACTTGAGTAAATGCAAAATGTCGTCATTATCCGGTTTGAATTATTGTATGACAATATACTATTTTAATAAGCCTAATGTTATAGTGACGACGTTGCAATTTGAGGTACGATATTGTCGTTCATATCCTGGATTAGTTTTTTTCCGTTATAATTGAGAATGTCGTTAGTATCCGGTCCTTAAAGGGCTTATTAGATTATGAATAAATTAATAAATTTTGTGCGTAGATTTAGTCTAGGTCAGCTCCGTTTGTTCAAAGTTGATGTACTGTCGTTCGTTTCCGGTCCTCAAGTACAACACGTGAGTTAATGCAAAATGTCGTCATTATCCGGTTTGAATTATTGTATGACAATATACTATTGTAATAAGCCTAATGTTATAGTGACGACGTTGCAATTTGAGGTACTATATTGTCGTTCTTATTCCGGATTAGTTTTTTTCCGTTATAATTGAGAATGTCGTTAGTATCCGGTCATTAAAGGGATTATTAGATTATGAATAAATTAATAAATTTTGTGAGTAGATTTAGTCTAGGTCAGCTCCGTTTGTTCAAAGTTGATGTACTGTTGTTCGTTTCCGGTCCTCAAGTACAACACTTGAATAAATGCAAAATGTCGTCATTATCCGGTTTGAATTATTATATGACAATATACCATTTTAATAAGCCTAATATTATAGTTACGACGTTTCAATTTGAGATACTATATTGTCGTTCATATCCTGGATTAGTTTTTTTCCGTTATAATTGAGAATGTCGTTAGTATCCGGTCCTTAAAGGGCTTATTAGATTATGAATAAACTAATAAATTTTATCAGGATATTTAGTCTAGGTCAGCTCCGTTTGTTCAAAGTTGATGTACTGTCGTTCGTTTCCGGTCCTCAAGTACAACACGTGAGTTAATGCAAAATGTCGTCATTATCCGGTTTGAATTATTGTATGACAATATACTATTGTAATAAGCCTAATGTTATAGTGATGACGTTGCAATTTGAGGTACTATATTGTCGTTCTTATCCTGGATTAGTTTTTTTCCGTTATAATTGAGAATGTCGTTAGTATCCGGTCCTTAAAGGGCTTATTAGATTATGAATAAATTAATAAATTTTGTGCGTAGATTGAGTGTAGGTCAGCTCCGTTAGTTCAAAGTTGATGTACTGTCGTTCGTTTCCGGTCCTTAAGTACAACACTTGAATAAATGCAAAATGACGTCATTATCCGGTTTGAAGTATTATATGACAATCTACTATTGTAATAAGCCTAAGCGTATAGTGACGACGTTGCAATTTGAGGTACTATATTGTCGTTCTTATTCTGGATTAGTTTTTTTCAGTTATAATTGAAAATGTCGTTATTATCCGGTCCTTAAAGGGATTATTAGATTATGAATAAATTAATAAATTTTGTGAGTAGATTTAGTCTAGGTCAGCTCCGTTTGTTCAAAGTTGATGTACTGTTGTTCGTTTCCGGTCCTCAAGTACAACACTTGAATAAATGCAAAATGTCGTCATTATCCGGTTTGAATTATTATATGACAATATACCATTTTAATAAGCCTAATATTATAGTTACGACGTTTCAATTTGAGATACTATATTGTCGTTCATATCCTGGATTAGTTTTTTTCCGTTATAATTGAGAATGTCGTTAGTATCCGGTCCTTAAAGGGCTTATTAGATTATGAATAAACTAATAAATGTTATCAGGATATTTAGTCTAGGTCAGCTCCGTTTGTTCAAAGTTGATGTACTGTCGTTCGTTTCCGGTCCTCAAGTACAACACGTGAGTTAATGCAAAATGTCGTCATTATCCGATTTGAATTATTATATGACAATATACCATTTTAATAAGCCTAATGTTATAGTGATGACGTTGCAATTTGAGGTACTATATTGTCGTTCTTATCCTGGATTAGTTTTTCCCGTTATAATTGAAAATGTCGTCCGTATCCGGTCCTTACATCAACTTTGAACAAACGGAGCTGATCTAGACTAAATCTACTCACAAAATTAATAAATTTTATCAGGATATTTAGTCTAGGTCAGCTACGTTTGTTCAAAGTTGATGTACTGTCGTTCGTTTCCGGTCCTCAAGTACAACACGTGAGTTAATCCAAAATGTCGTCATTATCCGGTTTGAATTATTATATGACAATCTACTATTGTAATAAGCCTAAGCTTATAGTGACGACGTTTCAATTTGAGATACTATATTGTCGTTCTTATCCTGGATTAGTTTTTTTCCGTTATAATTGAGAATGTCGTTAGTATCCGGTCCTTAAAGGGCTTATTAGATTAGAATAAATTAATAAATTTTTGCGTAGATTTAGTCTAGGTCAGCTCCGTTAGTTCAAAGTTGATGTACTGTCGTTCGTTTCCGGTCCTCAAGTACAACACTTGAGTAAATGCAAAATGTCGTCATTATCCGGTTTTTAATTATTGTATGACAATATACTATTGTAATAAGCCTAATGTTATAGTGATGACGTTGCAATTTGAGGTACTATATTGTCGTTCATATCCTGGATTAGTTTTTTTCCGTTATAATTGAGAATGTCGTTAGTATCTGGTCCGTAAAGGCCTTATTAGATTATGAATAAATTAATAAATTTTATCAGGATATTTAGTCTAGGTCAGCTCCGTTTGTTCAAAGTTGATGTACTGTCGTTCGTTTCCGGTCCTCAAGTACAACACTTGAGTAAATGCAAAATGTCGTCATTATCCGGTTTGAATTATTGTATGACAATATACTATTTTAATAAGCCTAATGTTATAGTGACGACGTTGCAATTTGAGGTACGATATTGTCGTTCATATCCTGGATTAGTTTTTTTCCGTTATAATTGAGAATGTCGTTAGTATCCGGTCCTTAAAGGGCTTATTAGATTATGAATAAATTAATAAATTTTGTGGGTAGATTTAGTTTAGGTCAGCTCCATTTGTTCAAAGTTGATGTACTGTCGTTCGTTTCCGGTCCTCAAGTACAACACGTGAGTTTATGCAAAATGTCGTCATTATCCGGTTTGAATTATTGTATGACAATCTACTATTGTAATAAGCCTAATGTTATAGTGACGACGTTGCAATTTGAGGTACTATATTGTCGTTCTTATTCCGGATTAGTTTTTTTCCGTTATAATTGAGAATGTCGTTAGTATCCGGTCATTAAAGGGATTATTAGATTATGAATAAATTAATAAATTTTGTGAGTAGATTTAGTCTAGGTCAGCTCCGTTTGTTCAAAGTTGATGTACTGTTGTTCGTTTCCGGTCCTCAAGTACAACACTTGAATAAATGCAAAATGTCGTCATTATCCGGTTTGAATTATTATATGACAATATACCTATTTTAATAAGCCTAATATTATAGTTACGACGTTTCAATTTGAGATACTATATTGTCGTTCTTATCCTGGATTAGTTTTTTTCCGTTATAATTGAGAATGTCGTTAGTATCCGGTCCTTAAAGGGCTTATTAGATTATGAATAAATTAATAAATTTTATCAGGATATTTAGTCTAGGTCAGCTCCGTTTGTTCAAAGTTGATGTACTGTCGTTCGTTTCCGGTCCTCAAGTACAACACGTGAGTTAATGCAAAATGTCGTCATTATCCGGTTTGAATTATTGTATGACAATATACTATTGTAATAAGCCTAATGTTATAGTGATGACGTTGCAATTTGAGGTACTATATTGTCGTTCTTATCCTGGATTAGTTTTTTTCCGTTATAATTGAGAATGTCGTTAGTATCCGGTCCTTAAAGGGCTTATTAGATTATGAATAAATTAATAAATTTTGTGCGTAGATTTAGTGTAGGTCAGCTCCGTTAGTTCAAAGTTGATGTACTGTCGTTCGTTTCCGGTCCTTAAGTACAACACTTGAATAAATGCAAAATGACGTCATTATCCGGTTTGAATATTATATGACAATCTACTATTGTAATAAGCCTAAGTTATAGTGACGACGTTGCAATTTGAGGTACTATATTGTCGTTCTTATCTGGATTAGTTTTTTTCCGTTATAATTGAAATGTCGTTATATCCGGTCCTTAAAGGGCTTATTAGATTATGAATAAATTAATAAATTTTGTGAGTAGATTTAGTCTAGGTCAGCTCCGTTTGTTCAAAGTTGATGTACTGTCGTTCGTTTCCGGTCCTCAAGTACAACACTTGAATAAATGCAAAATGTCGTCATTATCCGGTTTGAATTATTATATGACAATATACATTTTAATAAGCCTAATTTATAGTTACGACGTTTCAATTTGAGATACTATATTGTCGTTCATATCCTGGATTAGTTTTTTTCCGTTATAATTGAGAATGTCGTTAGTATCCGGTCCTTAAAGGGCTTATTAGATTATGAATAAATTAATAAATTTTATCAGGATATTTAGTCTAGGTCAGCTCCGTTTGTTCAAAGTTGATGTATTGTCGTTCGTTTCCGGTCCTTAAGTACAACACGTGAGTTAATGCAAAATGTCGTCATTATCCGGTTTGAATTATTATATGACAATATACCATTTTAATAAGCCTAATGTTATAGTTACGACGTTTCAATTTGAGGTACTATATTGTCGTTCTTATCCTGGATTAGTTTTTTCCCGTTATAATTGAAAATGTCGTTGTATCCGGTCCTTAAAAGGGCTTATTAGATTATGAATAAATTAATAAATTTTATCAGGATATTTAGTCTAGGTCAGCTCCGTTTGTTCAAAGTTGATGTACTGTCGTTCGTTTCCGGTCCTCAAGTACAACACGTGAGTTAATGCAAAATGTCGTCATTATCCGGTTTGAATTATTATATGACAATATACTATTGTAATAAGCCTAAGTTATAGTGACGACGTTTCAATTTGAGATACTATATTGTCGTTCTTATCCTGGATTAGTTTTTTTCCGTTATAATTGAGAATGTCGTTAGTATCCGGTCCTTAAAGGGCTTATTAGATTATGAATAAATTAATAAATTTTTGCGTAGATTTAGTCTAGGTCAGCTCCGTTAGTTCAAAGTTGATGTACTGTCGTTCGTTTCCGGTCCTCAAGTACAACACTTGAGTAAATGCAAAATGTCGTCATTATCCGGTTTGAATTATTGTATGACAATATACTATTGTAATAAGCCTAATGTTATAGTGATGACGTTGCAATTTGAGGTACTATATTGTCGTTCATATCCTGGATTAGTTTTTTTCCGTTATAATTGAGAATGTCGTTAGTATCTGGTCCTTAAAGGGCTTATTAGATTATGAATAAATTAATAAATTTTATCAGGATATTTAGTCTAGGTCAGCTCCGTTTGTTCAAAGTTGATGTACTGTCGTTCGTTTCCGGTCCTCAAGTACAACACTTGAGTAAATGCAAAATGTCGTCATTATCCGGTTTGAATTATTGTATGACAATATACTATTTTAATAAGCCTAATGTTATAGTGACGACGTTGCAATTTGAGGTACTATATTGTCGTTCATATCCTGGATTAGTTTTTTTCCGTTATAATTGAGAATGTCGTTAGTATCCGGTCCTTAAAGGGCTTATTAGATTATGAATAAATTAATAAATTTTGTGGTAGATTTAGTTAGGTCAGCTCCGTTTGTTCAAAGTTGATGTACTGTCGTTCGTTTCCGGTCCTCAAGTACAACACTTGAGTAAATGCAAAATGTCGTCATTATCCGGTTTGAATTATTGTATGACAATATACTATTTAATAAGCCTAATGTTATAGTGACGACGTTGCAATTTGAGGTACTATATTGTCGTTCATATCCTGGATTAGTTTTTTTCCGTTATAATTGAGAATGTCGTTAGTATCCGGTCCTTAAAGGGCTTATTAGATTATGAATAAATTAATAAATTTTGTGGTAGATTTAGTCTAGGTCAGCTCCGTTTGTTCAAAGTTGATGTACTGTCGTTCGTTTCCGGTCCTCAAGTACAACACGTGAGTTTATGCAAAATGTCGTCATTATCCGGTTTGAATTATTGTATGACAATCTACTATTGTAATAAGCCTAATGTTATAGTGACGACGTTGCAATTTGAGGTACTATATTGTCGTTCTTATTCTGGATTAGTTTTTTTCCGTTATAATTGAGAATGTCGTTAGTATCCGGTCCTTAAAGGGCTTATTAGATTATGAATAAATTAATAAATTTTGTGGTAGATTTAGTCTAGGTCAGCTCCGTTTGTTCAAAGTTGATGTACTGTTGTTCGTTTCCGGTCCTCAAGTACAACACTTGATAAATGCAAAATGTCGTCATTATCCGGTTTGAATTATTATATGACAATATACTATTTTAATAAGCCTAATTTATAGTTACGACGTTTCAATTTGAGATACTATATTGTCGTTCATATCCTGGATTAGTTTTTTTCCGTTATAATTGAGAATGTCGTTAGTATCCGGTCCTTAAAGGGCTTATTAGATTATGAATAAATAATAAATTTTATCAGGATATTTAGTCTAGGTCAGCTCCGTTTGTTCAAAGTTGATGTACTGTCGTTCGTTTCCGGTCCTCAAGTACAACACGTGAGTTAATGCAAAATGTCGTCATTATCCGGTTTGAATTATTGTATGACAATATACTATTGTAATAAGCCTAATGTTATAGTGATGACGTTGCAATTTGAGGTACTATATTGTCGTTCTTATCCTGGATTAGTTTTTTTCCGTTATAATTGAGAATGTCGTTAGTATCCGGTCCTTAAAGGGCTTATTAGATTATGAATAAATTAATAAATTTTGTGCGTAGATTTAGTGTAGGTCAGCTCCGTTAGTTCAAAGTTGATGTACTGTCGTTCGTTTCCGGTCCTTAAGTACAACACTTGAATAAATGCAAAATGTCGTCATTATCCGGTTTGAAGTATTATATGACATTCTACTATTGTAATAAGCCTAAGCGTATAGTGACGACGTTGCAATTTGAGGTACTATATTGTCGTTCTTATTCTGGATTAGTTTTTTTCGTTATAATTGAAATGTCGTTATTATCCGGTCCTTAAAGGGATTATTAGATTATGAATAAATTAATAAATTTTGTGAGTAGATTTAGTCTAGGTCAGCTCCGTTTGTTCAAAGTTGATGTACTGTTGTTCGTTTCCGGTCCTCAAGTACAACACTTGAATAAATGCAAAATGTCGTCATTATCCGGTTTGAATTATTATATGACAATATACCATTTTAATAAGCCTAATATTATAGTTACGACGTTTCAATTTGAGATACTATATTGTCGTTCATATCCTGGATTAGTTTTTTTCCGTTATAATTGAGAATGTCGTTAGTATCCGGTCCTTAAAGGGCTTATTAGATTATGAATAAATAATAAATTTTATCAGGATATTTAGTCTAGGTCAGCTCCGTTTGTTCAAAGTTGATGTACTGTCGTTCGTTTCCGGTCCTCAAGTACAACACGTGAGTTAATGCAAAATGTCGTCATTATCCGTTTGAATTATTATATGACAATATACCATTTTAATAAGCCTAATCTTATAGTGATGACGTTGCAATTTGAGGTACTATATTGTCGTTCTTATCCTGGATTAGTTTTTTCCCGTTATAATTGAAAATGTCGTCCGTATCCGGTCCTTACATCAACTTTGAACAAACGGAGCTGATCTAGACTAAATCTACTCAAAAATTAATAAATTTTATCAGGATATTTAGTCTAGGTCAGCTACGTTTGTTCAAAGTTGATGTACTGTCGTTCGTTTCCGGTCCTCAAGTACAACACGTGAGTTAATCCAAAATGTCGTCATTATCCGGTTTGAATTATTATATGACAATCTACTATTGTAATAAGCCTAAGTTATAGTGACGACGTTTCAATTTGAGATACTATATTGTCGTTCTTATCCTGGATTAGTTTTTTTCCGTTATAATTGAGAATGTCGTTAGTATCCGGTCCTTAAAGGGCTTATTAGATTATGAATAAATTAATAAATTTTGTGCGTAGATTTAGTCTAGGTCAGCTCCGTTAGTTCAAAGTTGATGTACTGTCGTTCGTTTCCGGTCCTCAAGTACAACACTTGAGTAAATGCAAAATGTCGTCATTATCCGGTTTTAATTATTGTATGACAATATACTATTGTAATAAGCCTAATGTTATAGTGATGACGTTGCAATTTGAGGTACTATATTGTCGTTCATATCCTGGATTAGTTTTTTTCCGTTATAATTGAGAATGTCGTTAGTATCTGGTCCTTAAAGGGCTTATTAGATTATGAATAAATTAATAAATTTTATCAGGATATTTAGTCTAGGTCAGCTCCGTTTGTTCAAAGTTGATGTACTGTCGTTCGTTTCCGGTCCTCAAGTACAACACTTGAGTAAATGCAAAATGTCGTCATTATCCGGTTTGAATTATTGTATGACAATATACTATTTTAATAAGCCTAATGTTATAGTGACGACGTTGCAATTTGAGGTACGATATTGTCGTTCATATCCTGGATTAGTTTTTTTCCGTTATAATTGAGAATGTCGTTAGTATCCGGTCCTTAAAGGGCTTATTAGATTATGAATAAATTAATAAATTTTGTGGTAGATTTAGTTTAGGTCAGCTCCGTTTGTTCAAAGTTGATGTACTGTCGTTCGTTTCCGGTCCTCAAGTACAACACGTGAGTTAATGCAAAATGTCGTCATTATCCGGTTTGAATTATTGTATGACAATTACTATTGTAATAAGCCTAATGTTATAGTGACGACGTTGCAATTTGAGGTACTATATTGTCGTTCTTATCCTGGATTAGTTTTTTTCCGTTATAATTGAGAATGTCGTTAGTATCCGGTCCTTAAAGGGCTTATTAGATTATGAATAAATTAATAAATTTTGTGAGTAGATTTAGTCTAGGTCAGCTCCGTTTGTTCAAAGTTGATGTACTGTGTTCGTTTCCGGTCCTCAAGTACAACACTTGATAAATGCAAAATGTCGTCATTATCCGGTTTGAATTATTATATGACAATATACTATTTAATAAGCCTAATTTATAGTGACGACGTTTCAATTTGAGATACTATATTGTCGTTCATATCCTGGATTAGTTTTTTTCCGTTATAATTGAGAATGTCGTTAGTATCCGGTCCTTAAAGGGCTTATTAGATTATGAATAAATTAATAAATTTTATCAGGATATTTAGTCTAGGTCAGCTCCGTTTGTTCAAAGTTGATGTACTGTCGTTCGTTTCCGGTCCTCAAGTACAACACGTGAGTTAATGCAAAATGTCGTCATTATCCGGTTTGAATTATTGTATGACAATATACTATTGTAATAAGCCTAATGTTATAGTGATGACGTTGCAATTTGAGGTACTATATTGTCGTTCTTATCCTGGATTAGTTTTTTTCCGTTATAATTGAGAATGTCGTTAGTATCCGGTCCTTAAAGGGCTTATTAGATTATGAATAAATTAATAAATTTTGTGCGTAGATTTAGTTAGGTCAGCTCCGTTTGTTCAAAGTTGATGTACTGTCGTTCGTTTCCGGTCCTTAAGTACAACACTTGAATAAATGCAAAATGACGTCATTATCCGGTTTGAATATTATATGACAATCTACTATTGTAATAAGCCTAAGCTTATAGTGACGACGTTGCAATTTGAGGTACTATATTGTCGTTCTTATTCTGGATTAGTTTTTTTCGTTATAATTGAAAATGTCGTTATATCCGGTCCTTAAAGGGCTTATTAGATTATGAATAAATTAATAAATTTTGTGGTAGATTTAGTCTAGGTCAGCTCCGTTTGTTCAAAGTTGATGTACTGTTGTTCGTTTCCGGTCCTCAAGTACAACACTTGAATAATGCAAAATGTCGTCATTATCCGGTTTGAATTATTATATGACAATATACCATTTTAATAAGCCTAATTTATAGTTACGACGTTCAATTTGAGATACTATATTGTCGTTCATATCCTGGATTAGTTTTTTTCCGTTATAATTGAGAATGTCGTTAGTATCCGGTCCTTAAAGGGCTTATTAGATTATGAATAAATAATAAATTTTATCAGGATATTTAGTCTAGGTCAGCTCCGTTTGTTCAAAGTTGATGTACTGTCGTTCGTTTCCGGTCCTCAAGTACAACACGTGAGTTAATGCAAAATGTCGTCATTATCCGGTTTGAATTATTATATGACAATATACCATTTTAATAAGCCTAATGTTATAGTGATGACGTTGCAATTTGAGGTACTATATTGTCGTTCTTATCCTGGATTAGTTTTTTCCGTTATAATTGAAATGTCGTTAGTATCCGGTCCTTAAAGGGCTATTAGATTATGAATAAATTAATAAATTTTTCAGGATATTTAGTCTAGGTCAGCTCCGTTTGTTCAAAGTTGATGTACTGTCGTTCGTTTCCGGTCCTCAAGTACAACACGTGAGTTAATGCAAAATGTCGTCATTATCCGGTTTGAATTATTATATGACAATTACTATTGTAATAAGCCTAAGTTATAGTGACGACGTTTCAATTTGAGATACTATATTGTCGTTCTTATCCTGGATTAGTTTTTTTCCGTTATAATTGAGAATGTCGTTAGTATCCGGTCCTTAAAGGGCTTATTAGATTATGAATAAATTAATAAATTTTTGCGTAGATTTAGTCTAGGTCAGCTCCGTTTGTTCAAAGTTGATGTACTGTCGTTCGTTTCCGGTCCTCAAGTACAACACTTGAGTAAATGCAAAATGTCGTCATTATCCGGTTTGAATTATTGTATGACAATATACTATTGTAATAAGCCTAATGTTATAGTGATGACGTTGCAATTTGAGGTACTATATTGTCGTTCATATCCTGGATTAGTTTTTTTCCGTTATAATTGAGAATGTCGTTAGTATCTGGTCCGTAAAGGCTTATTAGATTATGAATAAATTAATAAATTTTATCAGGATATTAGTCTAGGTCAGCTCCGTTTGTTCAAAGTTGATGTACTGTCGTTCGTTTCCGGTCCTCAAGTACAACACTTGAGTAAATGCAAAATGTCGTCATTATCCGGTTTGAATTATTGTATGACAATATACTATTTTAATAAGCCTAATGTTATAGTGACGACGTTGCAATTTGAGGTACGATATTGTCGTTCATATCCTGGATTAGTTTTTTTCCGTTATAATTGAGAATGTCGTTAGTATCCGGTCCTTAAAGGGCTTATTAGATTATGAATAAATTAATAAATTTTGTGGTAGATTTAGTTAGGTCAGCTCCATTTGTTCAAAGTTGATGTACTGTCGTTCGTTTCCGGTCCTCAAGTACAACACTGAGTTAATGCAAAATGTCGTCATTATCCGGTTTGAATTATTGTATGACAATATACTATTTAATAAGCCTAATTTATAGTTACGACGTTTCAATTTGAGATACTATATTGTCGTTCTTATCCTGGATTAGTTTTTTTCCGTTATAATTGAGAATGTCGTTAGTATCCGGTCCTTAAAGGGCTTATTAGATTATGAATAAATTAATAAATTTTGTGCGTAGATTTAGTCTAGGTCAGCTCCGTTTGTTCAAAGTTGATGTACTGTCGTTCGTTTCCGGTCCTCAAGTACAACACTTGAGTTAATGCAAAATGTCGTCATTATCCGGTTTGAATTATTATATGACAATTACTATTGTAATAAGCCTAATGTTATAGTGACGACGTTGCAATTTGAGGTACTATATTGTCGTTCTTATCCTGGATTAGTTTTTTTCCGTTATAATTGAGAATGTCGTTAGTATCCGGTCCTTAAAGGGCTTATTAGATTATGAATAAATTAATAAATTTTATCAGGATATTTAGTCTAGGTCAGCTCCGTTTGTTCAAAGTTGATGTACTGTCGTTCGTTTCCGGTCCTCAAGTACAACACGTGAGTTAATGCAAAATGTCGTCATTATCCGGTTTGAATTATTGTATGACAATATACTATTGTAATAAGCCTAATGTTATAGTGACGACGTTTCAATTTGAGATACTATATTGTCGTTCTTATCCTGGATTAGTTTTTTTCCGTTATAATTGAGAATGTCGTTAGTATCCGGTCCTTAAAGGGCTTATTAGATTATGAATAAATTAATAAATTTTGTGCGTAGATTTAGTCTTGGTCAGCTCCGTTAGTTCAAAGTTGATGTACTGTCGTTCGTTTCCGGTCCTCAAGTACAACACGTGAGTTAATGCAAAATGTCGTCATTATCCGGTTTGAATTATTGTATGACAATATACTATTGTAATAAGCCTAATGTTATAGTGATGACGTTGCAATTTGAGGTACTATATTGTCGTTCTTATCCTGGATTAGTTTTTTTCCGTTATAATTGAGAATGTCGTTAGTATCCGGTCCTTAAAGGGCTATTAGATTATGAATAAATTAATAAATTTTATCAGGATATTTAGTCTAGGTCAGCTCCGTTTGTTCAAAGTTGATGTACTGTCGTTCGTTTGCGCTCCTCAAGTACAACACGTGAGTTAATGCAAAATGTCGTCATTATCCGGTTTGAATTATTGTATGACAATATACTATTGTAATAAGCCTAATGTTATAGTGATGACGTTGCAATTTGAGGTACTATATTGTCGTTCTTATCCTGGATTAGTTTTTTTCCGTTATAATTGAGAATGTCGTTAGTATCCGGTCCTTAAAGGGCTTATTAGATTATGAATAAATAATAAATTTTGTGCGTAGATTTAGTGTAGGTCAGCTCCGTTAGTTCAAAGTTGATGTACTGTCGTTCGTTTCCGGTCCTCAAGTACAACACTTGAGTAAATGCAAAATGTCGTCATTATCCGGTTTGAATTATTGTATGACAATATACTATTGTAATAAGCCTAATGTTATAGTGATGACGTTGCAATTTGAGGTACTATATTGTCGTTCATATCCTGGATTAGTTTTTTTCCGTTATAATTGAGAATGTCGTTAGTATCCGGTCCTTAAAGGGCTTATTAGATTATGAATAAATTAATAAATTTTGTGGTAGATTTAGTCTAGGTCAGCTCCGTTTGTTCAAAGTTGATGTACTGTCGTTCGTTTCCGGTCCTCAAGTACAACACTTGAGTAAATGCAAAATGTCGTCATTATCCGGTTTGAATTATTGTATGACAATATACTATTTAATAAGCCTAATGTTATAGTGACGACGTTGCAATTTGAGGTACTATATTGTCGTTCATATCCTGGATTAGTTTTTTTCCGTTATAATTGAGAATGTCGTTAGTATCCGGTCCTTAAAGGGCTTATTAGATTATGAATAAATTAATAAATTTTATCAGGATATTTAGTCTAGGTCAGCTCCGTTTGTTCAAAGTTGATGTACTGTCGTTCGTTTCCGGTCCTCAAGTACAACACTTGAGTAAATGCAAAATGTCGTCATTATCCGGTTTGAATTATTGTATGACAATATACTATTTTAATAAGCCTAATGTTATAGTGACGACGTTGCAATTTGAGGTACGATATTGTCGTTCATATCCTGGATTAGTTTTTTTCCGTTATAATTGAGAATGTCGTTAGTATCCGGTCCTTAAAGGGCTTATTAGATTATGAATAAATTAATAAATTTTGTGCGTAGATTTAGTCTAGGTCAGCTCCGTTTGTTCAAAGTTGATGTACTGTCGTTCGTTTCCGGTCCTCAAGTACAACACTTGAGTAAATGCAAAATGTCGTCATTATCCGGTTTGAATTATTGTATGACATATACTATTTAATAAGCCTAATGTTATAGTGACGACGTTTCAATTTGAGATACTATATTGTCGTTCTTATCCTGGATTGTTTTTTTCCGTTATAATTGAGAATGTCGTTATTATCCGGTCCTTAAAGGGCTTATTAGATTATGAATAAATTAATAAATTTTTCAGGATATTTAGTCTAGGTCAGCTCCGTTTGTTCAAAGTTGATGTACTGTCGTTCGTTTCCGGTCCTCAAGTACAACACGTGAGTTAATGCAAAATGTCGTCATTATCCGGTTTGAATTATTGTATGACAATATACTATTGTAATAAGCCTAATGTTATAGTGAGACGTTGCAATTTGAGGTACTATATTGTCGTTCTTATCCTGGATTAGTTTTTTTCCGTTATAATTGAGAATGTCGTTAGTATCCGGTCCTTAAAGGGCTTATTAGATTATGAATAAATTAATAATTTTGTGCGTAGATTTAGTCTAGGTCAGCTCCGTTTGTTCAAAGTTGATGTACTGTCGTTCGTTTCCGGTCCTAAGTACAACACTTGATAATGCAAAATGTCGTCATTATCCGGTTTGAATTATTATATGACAATATACTATTGTAATAAGCCTAATGTTATAGTGACGACGTTGCAATTTGAGGTACTATATTGTCGTTCTTATCCTGGATTAGTTTTTTTCCGTTATAATTGAGAATGTCGTTAGTATCCGGTCCTTAAAGGGCTTATTAGATTATGAATAAATTAATAAATTTTGTGCGTAGATTTAGTCTAGGTCAGCTCCGTTTGTTCAAAGTTGATGTACTGTCGTTCGTTTCCGGTCCTCAAGTACAACACTTGAGTAAATGCAAAATGTCGTCATTATCCGGTTTGAATTATTGTATGACAATATACTATTGTAATAAGCCTAATGTTATAGTGACGACGTTGCAATTTGAGTACTATATTGTCGTTCTTATCCTGGATTAGTTTTTTTCCGTTATAATTGAGAATGTCGTTAGTATCCGGTCCTTAAAGGGCTTATTAGATTATGAATAAATTAATAAATTTTGTGCAGTAGATTTAGTCTAGGTCAGCTCCGTTTGTTCAAAGTTGATGTACTGTGTTCGTTTCCGGTCCTCAAGTACAACACTTGAGTAAATGCAAAATGTCGTCATTATCCGGTTTGAATTATTGTATGACAATATACTATTGTAATAAGCCTAATGTTATAGTGATGACGTTGCAATTTGAGGTACTATATTGTCGTTCATATCCTGGATTAGTTTTTTTCCGTTATAATTGAGAATGTCGTTAGTATCGGTCCTTAAAGGGCTTATTAGATTATGAATAAATTAATAAATTTTATCAGGATATTTAGTCTAGGTCAGCTCCGTTTGTTCAAAGTTGATGTACTGTCGTTCGTTTCCGGTCCTCAAGTACAACACTTGAGTAAATGCAAAATGTCGTCATTATCCGGTTTGAATTATTGTATGACAATATACTATTTTAATAAGCCTAATGTTATAGTGACGACGTTGCAATTTGAGGTACATATTGTCGTTCTATCCTGGATTAGTTTTTTTCCGTTATAATTGAGAATGTCGTTAGTATCCGGTCCTTAAAGGGCTTATTAGATTATGAATAAATTAATAAATTTTGTGGGTAGATTTAGTTTAGGTCAGCTCCGTTTGTTCAAAGTTGATGTACTGTGTTCGTTTCCGGTCCTCAAGTACAACACTTGAATAAATGCAAAATGTCGTCATTATCCGGTTTGAATTATTATATGACAATATACTATTTTAATAAGCCTAATTTATAGTTACGACGTTTCAATTTGAGATACTATATTGTCGTTCATATCCTGGATTAGTTTTTTTCCGTTATAATTGAGAATGTCGTTAGTATCCGGTCCTTAAAGGGCTTATTAGATTATGAATAAATAATAAATTTTTCAGGATATTTAGTCTAGGTCAGCTCCGTTTGTTCAAAGTTGATGTACTGTCGTTCGTTTCCGGTCCTCAAGTACAACACGTGAGTTAATGCAAAATGTCGTCATTATCCGATTTGAATTATTATATGACAATATACCATTTTAATAAGCCTAATGTTATAGTGATGACGTTGCAATTTGAGGTACTATATTGTCGTTCTTATCCTGGATTAGTTTTTTCCGTTATAATTGAAAATGTCGTCCGTATCCGGTCCTTACATCAACTTTGAACAAACGGAGCTGATCTAGATTAAATCTACTCATAAAATTAATAAATTTTATCAGGATATTTAGTCTAGGTCAGCTCCGTTTGTTCAAAGTTGATGTACTGTCGTTCGTTTCCGGTCCTCAAGTACAACACGTGAGTTAATCCAAAATGTCGTCATTATCCGGTTTGAATTATTATATGACAATCTACTATTGTAATAAGCCTAAGCTTATAGTGACGACGTTTCAATTTGAGATACTATATTGTCGTTCTTATCCTGGATTAGTTTTTTTCCGTTATAATTGAGAATGTCGTTAGTATCCGGTCCTTAAAGGGCTTATTAGATTAAGAATAAATTAATAAATTTTTTGCGTAGATTTAGTCTAGGTCAGCTCCGTTAGTTCAAAGTTGATGTACTGTCGTTCGTTTCCGGTCCTCAAGTACAACACTTGAGTAAATGCAAAATGTCGTCATTATCCGGTTTTTAATTATTGTATGACAATATACTATTGTAATAAGCCTAATGTTATAGTGATGACGTTGCAATTTGAGGTACTATATTGTCGTTCATATCCTGGATTAGTTTTTTTCCGTTATAATTGAGAATGTCGTTAGTATCTGGTCCGTAAAGGCCTTATTAGATTATGAATAAATTAATAAATTTTATCAGGATATTTAGTCTAGGTCAGCTCCGTTTGTTCAAAGTTGATGTACTGTCGTTCGTTTGCGCTCCTCAAGTACAACACGTGAGTTAATGCAAAATGTCGTCATTATCCGGTTTGAATTATTGTATGACAATATACTATTGTAATAAGCCTAATGTTATAGTGATGACGTTGCAATTTGAGTACTATATTGTCGTTCATTATCCTGGATTAGTTTTTTTCCGTTATAATTGCGAATGTCGTTACTATCCGGTCCTTAAAGGGCTTATTAGATTATGAATAAATTAATAAATTTTGTGCGTAGATTTAGTGTAGGTCAGCTCCGTTAGTTCAAAGTTGATGTACTGTCGTTCGTTTCCGGTCCTTAAGTACAACACTTGAATAATGCAAAATGACGTCATTATCCGGTTTGAAGTATTATATGACATTCTACTATTGTAATAAGCCTAAGCGTATAGTGACGACGTTGCAATTTGAGGTACTATATTGTCGTTCTTATTCTGGATTAGTTTTTTTCGTTATAATTGAAAATGTCGTTATTATCCGGTCCTTAAAGGGTTATTAGATTATGAATAAATTAATAAATTTTGTGAGTAGATTTAGTCTAGGTCAGCTCCGTTTGTTCAAAGTTGATGTACTGTTGTTCGTTTCCGGTCCTCAAGTACAACACTTGAATAAATGCAAAATGTCGTCATTATCCGGTTTGAATTATTATATGACAATATACCATTTTAATAAGCCTAATATTATAGTTACGACGTTTCAATTTGAGATACTATATTGTCGTTCATATCCTGGATAGTTTTTTTCCGTTATAATTGAGAATGTCGTTAGTATCCGGTCCTTAAAGGGCTTATTAGATTATGAATAAACTAATAAATTTTATCAGGATATTTAGTCTAGGTCAGCTCCGTTTGTTCAAAGTTGATGTACTGTCGTTCGTTTCCGGTCCTCAAGTACAACACGTGAGTTAATGCAAAATGTCGTCATTATCCGATTTGAATTATTATATGACAATATACCATTTTAATAAGCCTAATGTTATAGTGATGACGTTGCAATTTGAGGTACTATATTGTCGTTCTTATCCTGGATTAGTTTTTTCCCGTATAATTGAAAATGTCGTCCGTATCCGGTCCTTACATCAACTTTGAACAAACGGAGCTGATCTAGACTAAATCTACTCATAAAATTAATAAATTTATCAGGATATTTAGTCTAGGTCAGCTCCGTTTGTTCAAAGTTGATGTACTGTCGTTCGTTTCCGGTCCTCAAGTACAACACGTGAGTTAATGCAAATGTCGTCATTATCCGGTTTGAATTATTATATGACAATCTACTATTGTAATAAGCCTAAGCTTATAGTGACGACGTTTCAATTTGAGATACTATATTGTCGTTCTTATCCTGGATTAGTTTTTTTCCGTTATAATTGAGAATGTCGTTAGTATCCGGTCCTTAAAGGGCTTATTAGATTATGAATAAATTAATAAATTTTGTGCGTAGATTTAGTCTAGGTCAGCTCCGTTTGTTCAAAGTTGATGTACTGTCGTTCGTTTCCGGTCCTCAAGTACAACACGTGAGTTAATGCAAAATGTCGTCATTATCCGGTTTGAATTATTATATGACAATCTACTATTGTAATAAGCCTAAGCTTATAGTGACGACGTTTCAATTTGAGATACTATATTGTCGTTCTTATCCTGGATTAGTTTTTTTCCGTTATAATTGAGAATGTCGTTATTATCCGGTCCTTAAAGGGCTTATTAGATTATGAATAAATTAATAAATTTTATCAGGATATTTAGTCTAGGTCAGCTCCGTTTGTTCAAAGTTGATGTACTGTCGTTCGTTTGCGGTCCTCAAGTACAACACGTGAGTTAATGCAAAATGTCGTCATTATCCGTTTTGAATTATTGTATGACAATATACTATTTTAATAAGCCTAATGTTATAGTTACGACGTATCAATTTGAGATACTATATTGTCGTTCTTATCCTGGATTAGTTTTTTTCCGTTATAATTGAGAATGTCGTTAGTATCCGGTCCTTAAAGGGCTTATTAGATTATGAATAAATTAATAAATTTTGTGCGTAGATTTAGTTTAGGTCAGCTCCATTTGTTCAAAGTTGATGTACTGTCGTTCGTTTCCGGTCCTTAAGTACAACACTTGAATAAATGCAAAATGTCGTCATTATCCGGTTTGAATATTATATGACAACTACTATTGTAATAAGCCTAAGCTTATAGTGACGACGTTGCAATTTGAGATACTATATTGTCGTTCTTATCCTGGATTAGTTTTTTTCCGTTATAATTGAGAATGTCGTTAGTATCCGGTCCTTAAAGGGCTTATTAGATTATGAATAAATTAATAAATTTTGTGCGTAGATTTAGTCTTGGTCAGCTCCGTTTGTTCAAAGTTGATGTACTGTCGTTCGTTTCCGGTCCTCAAGTACAACACTTGAGTAAATGCAAAATGTCGTCATTATCCGGTTTGAATTATTGTATGACAATATACTATAATAAGCCTAATGTTATAGTTACGACGTTTCAATTTGAGATACTATATTGTCGTTCATATCCTGGATTATTTTTTTTCCGTTATAATTGAGAATGTCGTTAGTATCCGGTCCTTAAAGGGCTTATTAGATTATGAATAAATTAATAAATTTTGTGCGTAGATTTAGTCTAGGTCAGCTCCGTTTGTTAAAAGTTGATGTACTGTCGTC
>NW_022279822.1:0-52406 GCF_009193385.2 Nasonia vitripennis
ATAAATAAAATCAAAAGTATAAGGCTCTTATTGCTATTAATTATTACTAGCGAAAAACTCGCTCGCTAGCGCTCGCTCGTTCCGTCTTAATATTATCAGAAAAATTTAAATACCACAAAAAAATATTTTTCAGCTGTAATCTACGTATTTTTAAAATTCCTATAATTTGAATATTATAGTAGATATTCAATTATTGAACGTTGTATAATTATACTTATTATTCAATGTGTAATACTTCCAATTGCAAACCTATGTTGAGATGAAGAGTAATAATAATAATAAAATTGCAGAATTTATTTTTTGTTGTAATATAGTAAGTATTATAATCTTGATTATTAGTACCAAAATGGTACACGTCGCGCCATCTATTGGTCAACTGCGATTTTGTGCATTGAGACGAGCTCACGCGAGAGCTGACGAACTGCGCATGTCTCGCGCTATACTCTAATCGCCTATTACGTATATATCATATTCCGTGTGTAGAGCCAGACTATGCTGTACTGTACTATACACTCTCTCTCTTGCCTGTAAGACTCCGATGTGAGCAGACGTGCCGCCGACTAGGCTCTCAAGCCTTTTACAATATACTTCAACAATAAATAAACCTCAAGTTGTTGTTTATTGATCCAACCTTTCTCAACATGGTAGCAGGAGCTATGGTTGTATTTATATTTTATCCCGCATGTCTACTCATATGAGTGACATGAGAGATATTTAGTGTAAAACAAAGTGAGGTTAGAAGAAAAGCCACGTGGAAAGTAGTTAACGGTTATTGTTAAAAAAAAGTAAATCGCACAGTGAAAAATTGAGCAGTGAAATTAAAGAAGAAAATATCTGGAGAAATTATATGCATGTGAAGCATTGATATTCGAATTTTCGTATAGAAACGTCTGTCGATAGAAGAAGATTTTCAAGTGAAAATTAACCGGTCAAAAAGGGTTAAAGAAGAAAAATATAAGCTCAGTGACGTAGATAAAGTCGTCAGCTACTCAACAATAAAAAGATTTTTAAAAACTAATCAAGATTTAAGTGCGATGCAAGAAGATTAAAGTCGGCGAGTGAAACACGTGGTGAAGTGCTATTTCAGAGCACGTGCAAATTAGAGGTTAAGCACATGTACTTGTGGCTTAAGCCTAAAGTAAAACAAGAAGACGGATTAGAAGCCAAAAATATTGAATTAAAGAAAATCAAGAAATCAAATTAGAAAAATATTTTTAAAAGCACTCAAGAAGATTATTAAATTGAAAAATCAAGTATACGAGAGCATTAGTGCAAAAGAAAAAGAAATGGCTAAGCAAGCGAAAATCGAAGACATTATGATACCAGTGTTTGATGGTACAAATTATTCCAGTTGGAAAATTAGATTAATGATCCTGTTAGAGTATAAAGAGTGCAACGAACCAGCAATAAATGAAATGCCTGATAAATATAAAGGCAAAGAAGATGATTGGAAAAAGATTGATTTAAAAGCTCGCACTATGATAATTAGTGCTATCTCAGACAAACAATTAGAATACATCGGTGAATGTAAAACAGCTCTCGAGATGATAACAAAATTCGATAAAATGTATTTAACACAATCAACAGCCTTGCAAATTATATGCAGAGGAAAAATCGAAGAAATCAAATTAAATAATTATAATTCAGTGGAAGAATTTTTTGTCGAATTCGAAAAAGTAACTAATGAATTCAAATCAGCTGGTGGGAAATTAGAAGAAGTCGAAAAATTGAGATATCTACTTAGAGCTTTACCACCAAGCTATAGTTACATTGGGGATTTTATAGATGTTATCCCAGAAGACCAAAGAACAGTAGACTATGTAAAGTCGAAAATAAAAGAGAAAAATATGACTAATGCTGAGTCAGATAATAAAAGTAATGCCAGTACCTTTGCGGTACAAACCAAAGGCAAATGTTTTAACTGTGGAAAATTTGGCCACGTCATAAACGAGTGTACGAGACCACAGCAGCAGAGCAACCGAGGACGAGGTGCTCAATCCAGTCAAGGTCAACGAGGTCATCAACGAGGAAATCAACGAGGCTACAATAGAGGGTTCAACAGAGGCTTCAACCGAGGCAACTACCGAGGCAATCAGCGAGGCAGAGGTCAAGGTCAACCCAAAGCTAAATCTTCAGGCGAACAACAGGGCGACTACTCATCCGAAGCATGGCTGACCCAGGTCTGCAACCCAGAGGTAAACCAGGTAACTGCGTTAGAAAATAGTAGCGAAAGTTTAGGTCAAATTAATTGGTTACTAGATAGTGGCTGCACAGACCACATTGTAAATAATGATAAATATTTTGATAAATTCGTATGTTTAAAAAATCCTATTGAAGTAAATTACCTGATGGTAAAAGTTTGAAAGCTACTAAAATTGGAACTGTAAAATTACTTTTTAAAAATTATTACAATCAAAAACAAGTAGACGTAAAAATGATTATTATGTTCAAGGCATTAGACAAAACATACTGAGTTTCTCTAAAGTCACAGAAAATTATACAGTAGTAGCAAAAATGATGATGCCAAAATTTACAATAAAAATAGAGAATTAATAGCAGTCGCAAACAAAAAGGATAATCTATATTTTATGAAAAGCTATGTAATTGAAAAGGAAAATAAGCAAATGTTTGTAATTCATTAAAATTAACTGATAAAGAGAAATGGCATAGAGCACTAGGTCATGTTAACTTTCAATATTGAACAAATTAGTGAAAATAAATTAGTAAAAGGATTGCCAGAAAAAATAGAAAATGTCGAAATGAAATGTGCAAATTGTATAGAGAGTAAAATGGCAAATGTACCGTTCGAAAATAATAGATCAAAAACTACGGAAATTTTAGAATTAATTCACACAGATTTAAATGGTCCACATAACACAATCGGTTATGGGGAGAAAAATATTTTGTAACTTTCATTGATGATTATAGTAAGTGTACTAGAATTTTCTGCATTAAAAATAAATCAGAGACTGCCAGTTGTTTAAAAGAATTTGTTAGTTTAGTAGAAAATAAATTTAGTAAGCGAGTTAAGAAATTACGTTGTGATAATGGCAAAGAATATTTAAATAAGGAAATTCATGATTTTATAAAATCAAAAGGAATTGAACTATTGCCATGCCCACCGTACGTCCATGAATTAAATGGAGTAGCGGAAAGATATAATAGATCCGCAATGGATATGGGCAGATGTTTAATGCGTGAAGCAAAATTCATAGGCGATATTGGCCTGAAATTATGAAAACAGTAGCTTATCTAAAAAATCGCACAATTGCAAATACAGCTAAAAATAAAACGCCATACGAAATATTCTTTGGTAAAAAACCAAATGTTGATCATTTAAAAATTTATGGCAGTCGAGTCTTTGTACGAGTACCAGAAGCGTTGCGAAAAAGCAAATGGGACGATAAAGCCCAATTAGGTGTACTAGTAGGTTATGTAGAAAATGGCTATAAAGTTCTCGTCAATGGTAGAGTTATTCATGCTAGACATGTACAAGTAGTCGAAGAAAATACAGAAATTATTTGCTTAGAAAAACTTGATGATGAAAAAGATAGAGATTTGGAAAATAGCGAATCTGAAAATGTAGAAAACAAACTAAACTCTTTTACCCATTCTTCGACTCTCGAGTCAAGTAGGGGTAATGAAATAAATTTCGAAAATCGTATAGATAATTATGAAAGTAGAGAAAATGAATTAAATTTTGATATTGCTGAAAATGATAATTCAAGTTTAAAAGTACAAAGAAAATCTAATAGAAAGAAAAGTCCTGTAAATAGATACGGAAATCCTGTAACTCATTTTATATATGTAAATCATATTGATGCAAATGTACCAAATACATTCGAGGAGGCGTTAAACTCAAATGAATATAAACAATGGAAAATTGCGATGGATTCCGAAATCAATAGTCTTATGAAAAATAAACTTGGCAAATTGTTGAAAGGCCAAAAGACAAAAAAGTCATTGATGTGAAATGGGTCTACAAAAAGAAAAACAATAATGTGTATAAAGCGAGATTAGTTGTAAGAGGATTTCAACAAAAGGAATATTTAGATAATGTTTATTCGCCCGTAGGAAAAATGCAAACTTTGAAAATTTTATTGTCGTACAGTTGTAAAAACAATTTATTTATAGAACAAATGGATGTAGAGACAGCTTTCTTAAACGGTGATGTAAAAACCGAGGTGTATATAAATGAACCAAAAGGTTACGAAACAGGTGACAATAAAGTTTGCAAACTGCAAAAGGCATTATACGGACTGCGAGAAAGTCCTAGAGCTTGGTACGATTGTTTTAATAAATTTATCGAAAGCTTAAATTTTGTGAGAAGTAACTACGATTACTGTCTATACGTAAATAATACGAACAAAGATTCAATATATATTTAGTTTTTGTTGATGATCTCCTAATTTGTTGCAAAGATAAAAATAAAATAGATAAAGTTAAAGCTAGTCTAATGCAAAGATTTGTGATGAAAGATTTAGGCAAAATAAGCCAATATATAGGTATTGATATAAATTATAGCGATGATAGACACAAAATGACTTTAAGTCAAACAAAATACATTGAATCTTTAGCCACTAAATATAATTTAGAAAAAGCCAAATTATATGATACTCCAATGGAGTCAAATTTAAAACTAGATCAAGCTAGTGAAATTGATGAAAATATAAAATATAGAAACTTGATAGGAGAATTATTATACATTAGTACAGGCACAAGGCCAGATATTGCGTATAGCGTAAATTATTTAAGTCGATACCAAAGTTGCTACGACCAAACACATTATAAATATGCATTGAGAATCCTAAAATATCTGTATAAAACTAAAGATCTACAATTGACATATTGTGAAAACTTGAAAAACGAAATATTAGATTGTATGGTAGATTCTGATTATGCAGGTGATAATGTAGATAGAAAATCTACAACAGGCTTTGTAATAAGACTTTATGGTAATGTAATTTTCTGGAAAACTCATAAACAAAGCACTGTAACCAAATGTTCAACTTTCGCAGAATATACTGCTATGTCAGAAGCAGTAACAGAAATATTGTTTGTAAAAATTTATTAAGCGAAATGTTCAATGTAGAATTCGATAAACCAATTATTATGTATGAGGATAACTCAGGTGCAATTGCGATTGCAAAATATGGTAACTTCACTAAAAACTCGAAGCACATTGAAGTGCAATATCATTATATTAATGAGAATTATGAAAATGGCATAATTGATATTATAAAAATAGACTCTCAATTCAATTTAGCAGATATGTTAACGAAAAGTCTAGATAAAACAAAGTTTATAGAAAATAGAAAAGCGCTAAGATTAATTTGAAATGTAATAGAAAAATGTATCGAAAATGAAAAGTTAATGCTAAAGATCAAGATTATAAACTTAAGGAGGCGTGTTGTAATATAGTAAGTATTATAATCTTGATTATTAGCACCAAAATGGTACACGTCGCGCCATCTATTGGTCAACTGCGATTTTGTGCATTGAGACGAGCTCACGCGAGAGCTGACGAACTGCGCATGTCTCGCGCTATACTCTAATCGCCTATTACGTACTATATCATATTCCGTGTGTAGAGCCAGACTATGCTGTACTGTACTATACACTCTCTCTCTTGCCTGTAAGACTCCGATGTGAGCAGACGTGCCGCCGACTAGGCTCTCAAGCCTTTACAATATACTTCAACAATAAATAAACCTCAAGTTGTTGTTTATTGATCCAACCTTTCTCAACAATTTTAATCATGGATCAAAATCATAATTATATATATACAGTATGTCTACGATCAAGCGTACAGATACTTAAATTGGTGATTTTAGCAAAATTAGCGGGGGTGCAAACAAATCTTTTTTAGTGAAAAGTTAGAGTAAACTTAGCTCTAGCTTCTGTCGTTTGCTCCGTTCGATAGGATTTATCAGTAAAAAAATTGTCAGAGGTTAAAAATAATAAGTGCAAAAAAAAGTATGGTAGGATGTTTTTTATCCTTCCATCGCATAGGCCGTGGCCAATAATGCTTAAAACCACCAAAAAACATTATCGTTAGATGTAGATTTTATTTTTTAATAATTAACGAAATAAATTTTGTAAGATGTGAATTAGTTCGCGAGAGCTAGACATGGCGACCACAGCGGAACGCGGAACAGGGCGGACCGAAGCAAGACGGTACTACACCGGTTTGTTATTGTTATGACTCAAGGTTAGTTCGTCTGCTAGAGGTGTCCCTGTCACAACGCTCGACTCCGAAATCCGAGCACAGTTTTTCGCGAAACGTCGGTAGATCGCTAAAGAAGCGATCTCGGAGCTTTCGCGAAAGAGTGCTCATTGAAATTTGATTTTTCGGAGCTCGTAAATCTGTCAGCAGCGGTGCTTTTCCTTTTCAATAAAAATCCAAGCCCAGTCTCAGAATTTAAAAAAAACATAGTGCTCTGAATTTTGGAGAGGTATCGAGTTAGTTTGAGATCTTGAATGTCAGGCGTCCTTGGCCTGACTCGAACGTTCCTTTTTAAACGTCATCAACAATTCTCTGGGTTTGAGAGCAAAATCTGCCGAATAATTGAGTGTGTATGCTAAGTTTGTATTGTAAAAGAATTTTAAAGCATTATTTTCATTAGTGCTTTAGAAAAAAAATTACTTGATTGTTAATTTTTAGATATAAGTTACAATTTTCAGAACCATAATCTAGTAAGCGGCCAGTTTGAACGGCAATTAGGACAATTTAAACGCGTGCTCATTGTGCAAATAAAAAGTATAATCCATACAAATTCTTTACGTGACAGATCGTGTAAGAAGTTTATTCGGGCTGCTGGTCAACTTGCCAACCTCTCCTACATCCTGCTGCGAATCCTTTTCCATCGGCGCGATCCCATACTACTCCTACTCAGTGAATTTGCTCTCTACCTTCTAATCAGCTTGTTTTTGACGAAGTGAGTTGTTTCATTTTAAATTTTCAATATTTTTTAAGTATCAAACGAATTGCAACGAGTGTTCAAAGACACCCGTTTGTGTATGATTTACTCCTTCATCTCAACCTCTTAATTAACATGCAGTCGTCAATACAGAAGATGAATACGCAAGATCCGTTACATAGCCCAGTACCGAAGTGGCCAACAAGGTTGAACTCAGCGACTTCGCAGATACCGTAACCAAAGGTTGCTGTTCAATAGTTTAACGCGAAGATGCAAACGTCTGCTCAAGCCACAGCTAGCCATCGCAACTAAATGCTGCAGAAGTTTTCTACAAGCATCATTATAGGAAACGATAATGATGTTCGAGATGATCAGTTGGCTACACCCGGACGTAAGAAAATCGGTACGGGGAGACGCACCTCATGTTAAACTGCTATAAAAGCAAATTTCTAGTTCGTCAGCTAACACCTGCAAAGCAGGTCTCCTCTAGCAGACTTGCAATACGACAAAGACAAACGCACACTCACACTTGAGCAAAAAATTCATGCGTAATTGGCATAGCTATAACACTGTCAGTCATAAATCGATGAACTTTTCATTTAACTTGATCCTGTAAGTGATTTATAATGAAAATAAAATTTGTAATAAAGAATGAATGTTTTATAATGAATGTAGAGGTCAGCCAGGTAAGACCTATACAATTTGAATTTAATTCTTCATCCATAAAATTATAAAATTAATTTTTTGTAGCTCTAAAACCTGCCAAAAGTAGCACTACCCGTATTTTATTAAAATCCGAGAATAGTTGTTCAGAACTTGTTATTTGGTCAGGAGTGCTGCTTTTCTTTGTTTATAAAAATCCAAGCACAGTTTCTAGCGGAATATCGATAAATCACTCGAGCAGCGATCTCTGAGCTTTCGCGAATGAGTGCGCATTAAAAATTGATTATTTGGAGCTTGTAAATCAGTCAGCAGCGCTGCTTTTTCTTTGTTTATAAAAATCCAAGCCCAGTTTCTAGCGATGTCGATAGATCACTCGAGCAGCGATTTCGGAGCTTTCGCGAAAGTGTGCACATTGAAAATTCATTTTTCAGAACTTGTAATTTGGTCAGGAGTGCTGCTTTTTCTTTGTTTATAAAAATCCAAGCACAGTTTCTAGCGAAATGTCGATAGATCACTCGAGCAGCGATCTCTGAGCTTTCGCGAATGAGTGCGTATTAAAAATTGATTATTTGGAGCTTGTAAATCAGTCAGCAGTGCTGCTTTTCTTTGTTTATAAAAATCCAAGCCCAGTTTCTAGCGAAATGTCGATAGATCACTCGAGCAGCGATTTCGGAGCTTTCGCGAATGAGTGCGTATTAAAAATTGATTATTTGGAGCTTGTAAATCAGTCAGCAGTGCTGCTTTTTCTTTGTTTATAAAAATCCAAGCCCAGTTTCTAGCGAAATGTCGATAGATCACTCGAGCAGCGATCTCTGAGCTTTCGCGAATGAGTGCGTATTAAAAATTGATTATTTGGAGCTTGTAAATCAGTCAGCAGTGCTGCTTTTTCTTTGTTTATAAAAATCCAAGCCCAGTTTCTAGCGAAATGTCGATAGATCACTCGAGCAGCGATCTCTGAGCTTTCGCGGAAAAGTGCGTATTAAAAATTGATTATTTGGAGCTTGTAAATCAGTCAGCAGTGCTGCTTTTTCTTTGTTTATAAAAATCCAAGCCCAGTTTCTAGCGAAATGTCGATAGATCACTCGAGCAGCGATCTCTGAGCTTTCGCGAATGAGTGCGTATTAAAAATTGATTATTTGGAGCTTGTAAATCAGTCAGCAGTGCTGCTTTTTCTTTGTTTATAAAAATCCAAGCACAGTTTCTAGCGAAATGTCGATAGATCACTCGAGCAGCGATCTCTGAGCTTTCGCGAATGAGTGCGTATTAAAAATTGATTATTTGGAGCTTGTAAATCAGTCAGCAGTGCTGCTTTTTCTTTGTTTATAAAAATCCAAGCCCAGTTTCTAGCGAAATGTCGATAGATCGCTTAAGCAGCGCGTTCGTAGCTTTCGCGGAAAAGTGCGTATTAAAAATTGGTTATTTGGAGCTTGTAAATCAGTCAGAAGTGCTGCTTTTTCTTTCTTTATAAAAATCCAAGCCCAGTTTCAAGTGAAACGTCGATAGATCGCTCGAGCAGCGATCTCTGAGCTTTCGCGAATGAGTGCGTATTAAAAATTGATTATTTGGAGCTTGTAAATCAGTCAGCAGTGCTGCTTTTTCTTTCTTTATAAAAATCCAAGCCCAGTTTCAAGTGAAACGTCGATAGATCGCTTAAGCAGCGCGTTCGTAGCTTTCGCGGAAAAGTGCGTATTAAAAATTGATTATTTGAAGCTTGTAAATCAGTCAGCAGTGCTGCTTTTTCTTTGTTTATAAAAATCCAAGCCCAGTTTCTAGCGAAATGTCGATAGATCACTCGAGCAGCGATCTCTGAGCTTTCGCGAATGAGTGCGTATTAAAAATTGATTATTTGGAGCTTGTAAATCAGTCAGCAGTGCTGCTTTTTCTTTGTTTATAAAAATCCAAGCACAGTTTCTAGCAAAATGTCGATAGATCGCTTAAGCAGCGCGTTCGTAGCTTTCGCGGAAAAGTGCGTATTAAAAATTGGTTATTTGGAGCTTGTAAATCAGTCAGAAGTGCTGCTTTTTCTTTCTTTATAAAAATCCAAGCCCAGTTTCAAGTGAAACGTCGATAGATCGCTTAAGCAGCGCGTTCGTAGCTTTCGCGAATGAGTGCGTATTAAAAATTGATTATTTGGAGCTTGTAAATCAGTCAGCAGTGCTGCTTTTTCTTTGTTTATAAAAATCCAAGCCCAGTTTCTAGCGAAATGTCGATAGATCGCTTAAGCAGCGCGTTCGTAGCTTTCGCGGAAAAGTGCGTATTAAAAATTGGTTATTTGGAGCTTGTAAATCAGTCAGAAGTGCTGCTTTTTCTTTCTTTATAAAAATCCAAGCCCAGTTTCAAGTGAAACGTCGATAGATCGCTTAAGCAGCGCGTTCGTAGCTTTCGCGGAAAAGTGCGTATTAAAAATTGATTATTTGGAGCTTGTAAATCAGTCAGCAGTGCTGCTTTTTCTTTGTTTATAAAAATCGAAGCCCAGTTTCTAGCGAAATGTCGATAGATCACTCGAGCAGCGATCTCTGAGCTTTCGCGAATGAGTGCGTATTAAAAATTGATTATTTGGAGCTTGTAAATCAGTCAGCAGTGCTGCTTTTTCTTTGTTTATAAAAATCCAAGCACAGTTTCTAGCAAAATGTCGATAGATCGCTTAAGCAGCGCGTTCGTAGCTTTCGCGGAAAAGTGCGTATTAAAAATTGGTTATTTGGAGCTTGTAAATCAGTCAGAAGTGCTGCTTTTTCTTTCTTTATAAAAATCCAAGCCCAGTTTCAAGTGAAACGTCGATAGATCGCTTAAGCAGCGCGTTCGTAGCTTTCGCGGAAAAGTGCGTATTAAAAATTGGTTATTTGGAGCTTGTAAATCAGTCAGCAGTGCTGCTTTTCTTTGTTTATAAAAATCCAAGCCCAGTTTCTAGCGAAATGTCGATAGATCACTCGAGCAGCGATTTCGGAGCTTTCGCGAATGAGTGCGTATTAAAAATTGATTATTTGGAGCTTGTAAATCAGTCAGCAGTGCTGCTTTTTCTTTGTTTATAAAAATCCAAGCCCAGTTTCTAGCGAAATGTCGATAGATCACTCGAGCAGCGATCTCTGAGCTTTCGCGAATGAGTGCGTATTAAAAATTGATTATTTGGAGCTTGTAAATCAGTCAGCAGTGCTGCTTTTTCTTTGTTTATAAAAATCCAAGCCCAGTTTCTAGCGAAATGTCGATAGATCACTCGAGCAGCGATCTCTGAGCTTTCGCGGAAAAGTGCGTATTAAAAATTGATTATTTGGAGCTTGTAAATCAGTCAGCAGTGCTGCTTTTTCTTTGTTTATAAAAATCCAAGCCCAGTTTCTAGCGAAATGTCGATAGATCACTCGAGCAGCGATCTCTGAGCTTTCGCGAATGAGTGCGTATTAAAAATTGATTATTTGGAGCTTGTAAATCAGTCAGCAGTGCTGCTTTTTCTTTGTTTATAAAAATCCAAGCACAGTTTCTAGCGAAATGTCGATAGATCACTCGAGCAGCGATCTCTGAGCTTTCGCGAATGAGTGCGTATTAAAAATTGATTATTTGGAGCTTGTAAATCAGTCAGCAGTGCTGCTTTTTCTTTGTTTATAAAAATCCAAGCCCAGTTTCTAGCGAAATGTCGATAGATCGCTTAAGCAGCGCGTTCGTAGCTTTCGCGGAAAAGTGCGTATTAAAAATTGGTTATTTGGAGCTTGTAAATCAGTCAGAAGTGCTGCTTTTTCTTTCTTTATAAAAATCCAAGCCCAGTTTCAAGTGAAACGTCGATAGATCGCTTAAGCAGCGCGTTCGTAGCTTTCGCGGAAAAGTGCGTATTAAAAATTGGTTATTTGGAGCTTGTAAATCAGTCAGAAGTGCTGCTTTTTCTTTCTTTATAAAAATCCAAGCCCAGTTTCAAGTGAAACGTCGATAGATCGCTTAAGCAGCGCGTTCGTAGCTTTCGCGGAAAAGTGCGTATTAAAAATTGGTTATTTGGAGCTTGTAAATCAGTCAGAAGTGCTGCTTTTTCTTTCTTTATAAAAATCCAAGCCCAGTTTCAAGTGAAACGTCGATAGATCGCTTAAGCAGCGCGTTCGTAGCTTTCGCGGAAAAGTGCGTATTAAAAATTGATTATTTGGAGCTTGTAAATCAGTCAGCAGTGCTGCTTTTTCTTTGTTTATAAAAATCCAAGCCCAGTTTCAAGTGAAACGTCGATAGATCGCTTAAGCAGCGCGTTCGTAGCTTTCGCGGAAAAGTGCGTATTAAAAATTGATTATTTGGAGCTTGTAAATCAGTCAGCAGTGCTGCTTTTTCTTTCTTTATAAAAATCCAAGCCCAGTTTCAAGTGAAACGTCGATAGATCGCTTAAGCAGCGCGTTCGTAGCTTTCGCGAATGAGTGCGTATTAAAAATTGATTATTTGGAGCTTGTAAATCAGTCAGCAGTGCTGCTTTTTCTTTGTTTATAAAAATCCAAGCCCAGTTTCTAGCGAAATGTCGATAGATCGCTTAAGCAGCGCGTTCGTAGCTTTCGCGGAAAAGTGCGTATTAAAAATTGGTTATTTGGAGCTTGTAAATCAGTCAGAAGTGCTGCTTTTTCTTTCTTTATAAAAATCCAAGCCCAGTTTCAAGTGAAACGTCGATAGATCGCTTAAGCAGCGCGTTCGTAGCTTTCGCGGAAAAGTGCGTATTAAAAATTGATTATTTGGAGCTTGTAAATCAGTCAGCAGTGCTGCTTTTTCTTTGTTTATAAAAATCGAAGCCCAGTTTCTAGCGAAATGTCGATAGATCACTCGAGCAGCGATCTCTGAGCTTTCGCGAATGAGTGCGTATTAAAAATTGATTATTTGGAGCTTGTAAATCAGTCAGCAGTGCTGCTTTTTCTTTGTTTATAAAAATCCAAGCACAGTTTCTAGCAAAATGTCGATAGATCGCTTAAGCAGCGCGTTCGTAGCTTTCGCGGAAAAGTGCGTATTAAAAATTGGTTATTTGGAGCTTGTAAATCAGTCAGAAGTGCTGCTTTTTCTTTCTTTATAAAAATCCAAGCCCAGTTTCAAGTGAAACGTCGATAGATCGCTTAAGCAGCGCGTTCGTAGCTTTCGCGGAAAAGTGCGTATTAAAAATTGATTATTTGGAGCTTGTAAATCAGTCAGCAGTGCTGCTTTTTCTTTGTTTATAAAAATCCAAGCACAGTTTCTAGCAAAATGTCGATAGATCGCTTAAGCAGCGCGTTCGTAGCTTTCGCGGAAAAGTGCGTATTAAAAATTGGTTATTTGGAGCTTGTAAATCAGTCAGCAGTGCTGCTTTTTCTTTGTTTATAAAAATCCAAGCCAGTTTCTAGCAAACGTCGATAGATCGCTTAAGCAGCGCGTTCGTAGCTTTCGCGGAAAAGTGCGTATTAAAAATTGGTTATTTGGAGCTTGTAAATCAGTCAGAAGTGCTGCTTTTTCTTTTTTATAAAAATCCAAGCCCAGTTTCAAGTGAAACGTCGATAGATCGCTTAAGCAGCGCGTTCGTAGCTTTCGCGGAAAAGTGCGTATTAAAAATTGATTATTTGGAGCTTGTAAATCAGTCAGCAGTGCTGCTTTTTCTTTGTTTATAAAAATCCAAGCCCAGTTTCAAGTGAAACGTCGATAGATCGCTTAAGCAGCGCGTTCGTAGCTTTCGCGGAAAAGTGCGTATTAAAAATTGATTATTTGGAGCTTGTAAATCAGTCAGCAGTGCTGCTTTTTCTTTGTTTATAAAAATCGAAGCCCAGTTTCTAGCGAAATGTCGATAGATCACTCGAGCAGCGATCTCTGAGCTTTCGCGAAAGTGCGTATTAAAAATTGATTATTTGGAGCTTGTAAATCAGTCAGCAGTGCTGCTTTTTCTTTGTTTATAAAAATCCAAGCACAGTTTCTAGCAAAATGTCGATAGATCGCTTAAGCAGCGCGTTCGTAGCTTTCGCGGAAAAGTGCGTATTAAAAATTGGTTATTTGGAGCTTGTAAATCAGTCAGAAGTGCTGCTTTTTCTTTCTTTATAAAAATCCAAGCCCAGTTTCAAGTGAAACGTCGATAGATCGCTTAAGCAGCGCGTTCGTAGCTTTCGCGAATGAGTGCGTATTAAAAATTGATTATTTGGAGCTTGTAAATCAGTCAGCAGTGCTGCTTTTTCTTTGTTTATAAAAATCCAAGCCCAGTTTCTAGCGAAATGTCGATAGATCACTCGAGCAGCGATCTCTGAGCTTTCGCGAATGAGTGCGTATTAAAAATTGATTATTTGGAGCTTGTAAATCAGTCAGCAGTGCTGCTTTTTCTTTGTTTATAAAAATCCAAGCACAGTTTCTAGCAAAATGTCGATAGATCGCTTAAGCAGCGCGTTCGTAGCTTTCGCGGAAAAGTGCGTATTAAAAATTGGTTATTTGGAGCTTGTAAATCAGTCAGAAGTGCTGCTTTTTCTTTCTTTATAAAAATCCAAGCCCAGTTTCAAGTGAAACGTCGATAGATCGCTTAAGCAGCGCGTTCGTAGCTTTCGCGAATGAGTGCGTATTAAAAATTGATTATTTGGAGCTTGTAAATCAGTCAGCAGTGCTGCTTTTTCTTTGTTTATAAAAATCCAAGCCCAGTTTCTAGCGAAATGTCGATAGATCGCTTAAGCAGCGCGTTCGTAGCTTTCGCGGAAAAGTGCGTATTAAAAATTGGTTATTTGGAGCTTGTAAATCAGTCAGAAGTGCTGCTTTTTCTTTCTTTATAAAAATCCAAGCCCAGTTTCAAGTGAAACGTCGATAGATCGCTTAAGCAGCGCGTTCGTAGCTTTCGCGGAAAAGTGCGTATTAAAAATTGATTATTTGGAGCTTGTAAATCAGTCAGCAGTGCTGCTTTTTCTTTGTTTATAAAAATCGAAGCCCAGTTTCTAGCGAAATGTCGATAGATCACTCGAGCAGCGATCTCTGAGCTTTCGCGAATGAGTGCGTATTAAAAATTGATTATTTGGAGCTTGTAAATCAGTCAGCAGTGCTGCTTTTTCTTTGTTTATAAAAATCCAAGCACAGTTTCTAGCAAAATGTCGATAGATCGCTTAAGCAGCGCGTTCGTAGCTTTCGCGGAAAAGTGCGTATTAAAAATTGGTTATTTGGAGCTTGTAAATCAGTCAGAAGTGCTGCTTTTTCTTTCTTTATAAAAATCCAAGCCCAGTTTCAAGTGAAACGTCGATAGATCGCTTAAGCAGCGCGTTCGTAGCTTTCGCGGAAAAGTGCGTATTAAAAATTGATTATTTGGAGCTTGTAAATCAGTCAGCAGTGCTGCTTTTTCTTTGTTTATAAAAATCCAAGCACAGTTTCTAGCAAAATGTCGATAGATCGCTTAAGCAGCGCGTTCGTAGCTTTCGCGGAAAAGTGCGTATTAAAAATTGGTTATTTGGAGCTTGTAAATCAGTCAGCAGTGCTGCTTTTTCTTTGTTTATAAAAATCCAAGCCCAGTTTCAAGTGAAACGTCGATAGATCGCTTAAGCAGCGCGTTCGTAGCTTTCGCGGAAAAGTGCGTATTAAAAATTGATTATTTGGAGCTTGTAAATCAGTCAGCAGTGCTGCTTTTTCTTTGTTTATAAAAATCCAAGCCCAGTTTCAAGTGAAACGTCGATAGATCGCTTAAGCAGCGCGTTCGTAGCTTTCGCGGAAAAGTGCGTATTAAAAATTGATTATTTGGAGCTTGTAAATCAGTCAGCAGTGCTGCTTTTTCTTTGTTTATAAAAATCGAAGCCCAGTTTCTAGCGAAATGTCGATAGATCACTCGAGCAGCGATCTCTGAGCTTTCGCGGAAAAGTGCGTATTAAAAATTGATTATTTGGAGCTTGTAAATCAGTCAGCAGTGCTGCTTTTTCTTTGTTTATAAAAATCCAAGCCCAGTTTCTAGCGAAATGTCGATAGATCACTCGAGCAGCGATCTCTGAGCTTTCGCGAATGAGTGCGTATTAAAAATTGATTATTTGGAGCTTGTAAATCAGTCAGCAGTGCTGCTTTTTCTTTGTTTATAAAAATCCAAGCACAGTTTCTAGCAAAATGTCGATAGATCGCTTAAGCAGCGCGTTCGTAGCTTTCGCGGAAAAGTGCGTATTAAAAATTGGTTATTTGGAGCTTGTAAATCAGTCAGAAGTGCTGCTTTTTCTTTCTTTATAAAAATCCAAGCCCAGTTTCAAGTGAAACGTCGATAGATCGCTTAAGCAGCGCGTTCGTAGCTTTCGCGGAAAAGTGCGTATTAAAAATTGATTATTTGGAGCTTGTAAATCAGTCAGCAGTGCTGCTTTTTCTTTGTTTATAAAAATCCAAGCACAGTTTCTAGCAAAATGTCGATAGATCGCTTAAGCAGCGCGTTCGTAGCTTTCGCGGAAAAGTGCGTATTAAAAATTGGTTATTTGGAGCTTGTAAATCAGTCAGCAGTGCTGCTTTTTCTTTGTTTATAAAAATCCAAGCCCAGTTTCTAGCGAAATGTCGATAGATCACTCGAGCAGCGATCTCTGAGCTTTCGCGAATGAGTGCGTATTAAAAATTGATTATTTGGAGCTTGTAAATCAGTCAGCAGTGCTGCTTTTTCTTTGTTTATAAAAATCCAAGCACAGTTTCTAGCAAAATGTCGATAGATCGCTTAAGCAGCGCGTTCGTAGCTTTCGCGGAAAAGTGCGTATTAAAAATTGGTTATTTGGAGCTTGTAAATCAGTCAGAAGTGCTGCTTTTTCTTTCTTTATAAAAATCCAAGCCCAGTTTCAAGTGAAACGTCGATAGATCGCTTAAGCAGCGCGTTCGTAGCTTTCGCGGAAAAGTGCGTATTAAAAATTGATTATTTGGAGCTTGTAAATCAGTCAGCAGTGCTGCTTTTTCTTTGTTTATAAAAATCCAAGCACAGTTTCTAGCAAAATGTCGATAGATCGCTTAAGCAGCGCGTTCGTAGCTTTCGCGGAAAAGTGCGTATTAAAAATTGGTTATTTGGAGCTTGTAAATCAGTCAGAAGTGCTGCTTTTTCTTTCTTTATAAAAATCCAAGCCCAGTTTCAAGTGAAACGTCGATAGATCGCTTAAGCAGCGCGTTCGTAGCTTTCGCGGAAAAGTGCGTATTAAAAATTGATTATTTGGAGCTTGTAAATCAGTCAGCAGTGCTGCTTTTTCTTTGTTTATAAAAATCCAAGCCCAGTTTCTAGCGAAATGTCGATAGATCACTCGAGCAGCGATCTCTGAGCTTTCGCGAATGAGTGCGTATTAAAAATTGATTATTTGGAGCTTGTAAATCAGTCAGCAGTGCTGCTTTTTCTTTGTTTATAAAAATCCAAGCACAGTTTCTAGCAAAATGTCGATAGATCGCTTAAGCAGCGCGTTCGTAGCTTTCGCGGAAAAGTGCGTATTAAAAATTGGTTATTTGGAGCTTGTAAATCAGTCAGAAGTGCTGCTTTTTCTTTCTTTATAAAAATCCAAGCCCAGTTTCAAGTGAAACGTCGATAGATCGCTTAAGCAGCGCGTTCGTAGCTTTCGCGGAAAAGTGCGTATTAAAAATTGATTATTTGGAGCTTGTAAATCAGTCAGCAGTGCTGCTTTTTCTTTGTTTATAAAAATCCAAGCACAGTTTCTAGCAAAATGTCGATAGATCGCTTAAGCAGCGCGTTCGTAGCTTTCGCGGAAAAGTGCGTATTAAAAATTGGTTATTTGGAGCTTGTAAATCAGTCAGAAGTGCTGCTTTTTCTTTCTTTATAAAAATCCAAGCCCAGTTTCAAGTGAAACGTCGATAGATCGCTTAAGCAGCGCGTTCGTAGCTTTCGCGGAAAAGTGCGTATTAAAAATTGATTATTTGGAGCTTGTAAATCAGTCAGCAGTGCTGCTTTTTCTTTGTTTATAAAAATCCAAGCCCAGTTTCTAGCGAAATGTCGATAGATCACTCGAGCAGCGATCTCTGAGCTTTCGCGAATGAGTGCGTATTAAAAATTGATTATTTGGAGCTTGTAAATCAGTCAGCAGTGCTGCTTTTTCTTTGTTTATAAAAATCCAAGCCCAGTTTCAAGTGAAACGTCGATAGATCGCTTAAGCAGCGCGTTCGTAGCTTTCGCGGAAAAGTGCGTATTAAAAATTGATTATTTGGAGCTTGTAAATCAGTCAGCAGTGCTGCTTTTTCTTTGTTTATAAAAATCCAAGCCCAGTTTCAAGTGAAACGTCGATAGATCGCTTAAGCAGCGCGTTCGTAGCTTTCGCGGAAAAGTGCGTATTAAAAATTGATTATTTGGAGCTTGTAAATCAGTCAGCAGTGCTGCTTTTTCTTTGTTTATAAAAATCAAGCCCAGTTTCTAGCGAAATGTCGATAGATCACTCGAGCAGCGATCTCTGAGCTTTCGCGGAAAAGTGCGTATTAAAAATTGATTATTTGGAGCTTGTAAATCAGTCAGCAGTGCTGCTTTTTCTTTGTTTATAAAAATCCAAGCCCAGTTTCTAGCGAAATGTCGATAGATCACTCGAGCAGCGATCTCTGAGCTTTCGCGAATGAGTGCGTATTAAAAATTGATTATTTGGAGCTTGTAAATCAGTCAGCAGTGCTGCTTTTTCTTTGTTTATAAAAATCCAAGCACAGTTTCTAGCAAAATGTCGATAGATCGCTTAAGCAGCGCGTTCGTAGCTTTCGCGGAAAAGTGCGTATTAAAAATTGGTTATTTGGAGCTTGTAAATCAGTCAGAAGTGCTGCTTTTTCTTTCTTTATAAAAATCCAAGCCCAGTTTCAAGTGAAACGTCGATAGATCGCTTAAGCAGCGCGTTCGTAGCTTTCGCGAAAAGTGCGTATTAAAAATTGATTATTTGGAGCTTGTAAATCAGTCAGCAGTGCTGCTTTTTCTTTGTTTATAAAAATCCAAGCCCAGTTTCTAGCGAAATGTCGATAGATCACTCGAGCAGCGATCTCTGAGCTTTCGCGAATGAGTGCGTATTAAAAATTGATTATTTGGAGCTTGTAAATCAGTCAGCAGTGCTGCTTTTTCTTTGTTTATAAAAATCCAAGCACAGTTTCTAGCAAAATGTCGATAGATCGCTTAAGCAGCGCGTTCGTAGCTTTCGCGGAAAAGTGCGTATTAAAAATTGGTTATTTGGAGCTTGTAAATCAGTCAGAAGTGCTGCTTTTTCTTTCTTTATAAAAATCCAAGCCCAGTTTCAAGTGAAACGTCGATAGATCGCTTAAGCAGCGCGTTCGTAGCTTTCGCGAATGAGTGCGTATTAAAAATTGATTATTTGGAGCTTGTAAATCAGTCAGCAGTGCTGCTTTTTCTTTGTTTATAAAAATCCAAGCCCAGTTTCAAGTGAAACGTCGATAGATCGCTTAAGCAGCGCGTTCGTAGCTTTCGCGGAAAAGTGCGTATTAAAAATTGATTATTTGGAGCTTGTAAATCAGTCAGCAGTGCTGCTTTTTCTTTGTTTATAAAAATCCAAGCACAGTTTCTAGCAAAATGTCGATAGATCGCTTAAGCAGCGCGTTCGTAGCTTTCGCGGAAAAGTGCGTATTAAAAATTGGTTATTTGGAGCTTGTAAATCAGTCAGAAGTGCTGCTTTTTCTTTCTTTATAAAAATCCAAGCCCAGTTTCAAGTGAAACGTCGATAGATCGCTTAAGCAGCGCGTTCGTAGCTTTCGCGGAAAAGTGCGTATTAAAAATTGATTATTTGGAGCTTGTAAATCAGTCAGCAGTGCTGCTTTTTCTTTGTTTATAAAAATCCAAGCCCAGTTTCTAGCGAAATGTCGATAGATCACTCGAGCAGCGATCTCTGAGCTTTCGCGAATGAGTGCGTATTAAAAATTGATTATTTGGAGCTTGTAAATCAGTCAGCAGTGCTGCTTTTTCTTTGTTTATAAAAATCCAAGCCCAGTTTCAAGTGAAACGTCGATAGATCGCTTAAGCAGCGCGTTCGTAGCTTTCGCGGAAAAGTGCGTATTAAAAATTGATTATTTGGAGCTTGTAAATCAGTCAGCAGTGCTGCTTTTTCTTTGTTTATAAAAATCCAAGCCCAGTTTCAAGTGAAACGTCGATAGATCGCTTAAGCAGCGCGTTCGTAGCTTTCGCGGAAAAGTGCGTATTAAAAATTGATTATTTGGAGCTTGTAAATCAGTCAGCAGTGCTGCTTTTTCTTTGTTTATAAAAATCAAGCCCAGTTTCTAGCGAAATGTCGATAGATCACTCGAGCAGCGATCTCTGAGCTTTCGCGGAAAAGTGCGTATTAAAAATTGATTATTTGGAGCTTGTAAATCAGTCAGCAGTGCTGCTTTTTCTTTGTTTATAAAAATCCAAGCCCAGTTTCTAGCGAAATGTCGATAGATCACTCGAGCAGCGATCTCTGAGCTTTCGCGAATGAGTGCGTATTAAAAATTGATTATTTGGAGCTTGTAAATCAGTCAGCAGTGCTGCTTTTTCTTTGTTTATAAAAATCCAAGCACAGTTTCTAGCAAATGTCGATAGATCGCTTAAGCAGCGCGTTCGTAGCTTTCGCGGAAAAGTGCGTATTAAAAATTGGTTATTTGGAGCTTGTAAATCAGTCAGAAGTGCTGCTTTTTCTTTCTTTATAAAAATCCAAGCCCAGTTTCAAGTGAAACGTCGATAGATCGCTTAAGCAGCGCGTTCGTAGCTTTCGCGAATGAGTGCGTATTAAAAATTGATTATTTGGAGCTTGTAAATCAGTCAGCAGTGCTGCTTTTTCTTTGTTTATAAAAATCCAAGCCCAGTTTCTAGCGAAATGTCGATAGATCACTCGAGCAGCGATCTCTGAGCTTTCGCGAATGAGTGCGTATTAAAAATTGATTATTTGGAGCTTGTAAATCAGTCAGCAGTGCTGCTTTTTCTTTGTTTATAAAAATCCAAGCACAGTTTCTAGCAAAATGTCGATAGATCGCTTAAGCAGCGCGTTCGTAGCTTTCGCGGAAAAGTGCGTATTAAAAATTGGTTATTTGGAGCTTGTAAATCAGTCAGAAGTGCTGCTTTTTCTTTCTTTATAAAAATCCAAGCCCAGTTTCAAGTGAAACGTCGATAGATCGCTTAAGCAGCGCGTTCGTAGCTTTCGCGAATGAGTGCGTATTAAAAATTGATTATTTGGAGCTTGTAAATCAGTCAGCAGTGCTGCTTTTTCTTTGTTTATAAAAATCCAAGCCCAGTTTCTAGCGAAATGTCGATAGATCGCTTAAGCAGCGCGTTCGTAGCTTTCGCGGAAAAGTGCGTATTAAAAATTGGTTATTTGGAGCTTGTAAATCAGTCAGAAGTGCTGCTTTTTCTTTCTTTATAAAAATCCAAGCCCAGTTTCAAGTGAAACGTCGATAGATCGCTTAAGCAGCGCGTTCGTAGCTTTCGCGGAAAAGTGCGTATTAAAAATTGATTATTTGGAGCTTGTAAATCAGTCAGCAGTGCTGCTTTTTCTTTGTTTATAAAAATCGAAGCCCAGTTTCTAGCGAAATGTCGATAGATCACTCGAGCAGCGATCTCTGAGCTTTCGCGAATGAGTGCGTATTAAAAATTGATTATTTGGAGCTTGTAAATCAGTCAGCAGTGCTGCTTTTTCTTTGTTTATAAAAATCCAAGCACAGTTTCTAGCAAAATGTCGATAGATCGCTTAAGCAGCGCGTTCGTAGCTTTCGCGGAAAAGTGCGTATTAAAAATTGGTTATTTGGAGCTTGTAAATCAGTCAGAAGTGCTGCTTTTTCTTTCTTTATAAAAATCCAAGCCCAGTTTCAAGTGAAACGTCGATAGATCGCTTAAGCAGCGCGTTCGTAGCTTTCGCGGAAAAGTGCGTATTAAAAATTGATTATTTGGAGCTTGTAAATCAGTCAGCAGTGCTGCTTTTTCTTTGTTTATAAAAATCCAAGCACAGTTTCTAGCAAATGTCGATAGATCGCTTAAGCAGCGCGTTCGTAGCTTTCGCGGAAAAGTGCGTATTAAAAATTGATTATTTGGAGCTTGTAAATCAGTCAGCAGTGCTGCTTTTTCTTTGTTTATAAAAATCCAAGCCCAGTTTCAAGTGAAACGTCGATAGATCGCTTAAGCAGCGCGTTCGTAGCTTTCGCGGAAAAGTGCGTATTAAAAATTGATTATTTGGAGCTTGTAAATCAGTCAGCAGTGCTGCTTTTTCTTTGTTTATAAAAATCCAAGCCCAGTTTCTAGCAAATGTCGATAGATCGCTTAAGCAGCGCGTTCGTAGCTTTCGCGGAAAAGTGCGTATTAAAAATTGTTATTTGGAGCTTGTAAATCAGTCAGCAGTGCTGCTTTTTCTTTGTTTATAAAAATCCAAGCCCAGTTTCTAGCGAAATGTCGATAGATCACTCGAGCAGCGATCTCTGAGCTTTCGCGAATGAGTGCGTATTAAAAATTGATTATTTGGAGCTTGTAAATCAGTCAGCAGTGCTGCTTTTTCTTTGTTTATAAAAATCCAAGCACAGTTTCTAGCAAATGTCGATAGATCGCTTAAGCAGCGCGTTCGTAGCTTTCGCGGAAAAGTGCGTATTAAAAATTGTTATTTGGAGCTTGTAAATCAGTCAGAAGTGCTGCTTTTTCTTTCTTTATAAAAATCCAAGCCCAGTTTCAAGTGAAACGTCGATAGATCGCTTAAGCAGCGCGTTCGTAGCTTTCGCGGAAAAGTGCGTATTAAAAATTGATTATTTGGAGCTTGTAAATCAGTCAGCAGTGCTGCTTTTTCTTTGTTTATAAAAATCCAAGCACAGTTTCTAGCAAAATGTCGATAGATCGCTTAAGCAGCGCGTTCGTAGCTTTCGCGGAAAAGTGCGTATTAAAAATTGGTTATTTGGAGCTTGTAAATCAGTCAGAAGTGCTGCTTTTTCTTTCTTTATAAAAATCCAAGCCCAGTTTCAAGTGAAACGTCGATAGATCGCTTAAGCAGCGCGTTCGTAGCTTTCGCGGAAAAGTGCGTATTAAAAATTGATTATTTGGAGCTTGTAAATCAGTCAGCAGTGCTGCTTTTTCTTTGTTTATAAAAATCCAAGCCCAGTTTCTAGCGAAATGTCGATAGATCACTCGAGCAGCGATCTCTGAGCTTTCGCGAATGAGTGCGTATTAAAAATTGATTATTTGGAGCTTGTAAATCAGTCAGCAGTGCTGCTTTTTCTTTGTTTATAAAAATCCAAGCACAGTTTCTAGCAAAATGTCGATAGATCGCTTAAGCAGCGCGTTCGTAGCTTTCGCGGAAAAGTGCGTATTAAAAATTGGTTATTTGGAGCTTGTAAATCAGTCAGAAGTGCTGCTTTTTCTTTCTTTATAAAAATCCAAGCCCAGTTTCAAGTGAAACGTCGATAGATCGCTTAAGCAGCGCGTTCGTAGCTTTCGCGGAAAAGTGCGTATTAAAAATTGATTATTTGGAGCTTGTAAATCAGTCAGCAGTGCTGCTTTTTCTTTGTTTATAAAAATCCAAGCCCAGTTTCTAGCGAAATGTCGATAGATCGCTTAAGCAGCGCGTTCGTAGCTTTCGCGAAAAGTGCGTATTAAAAATTGGTTATTTGGAGCTTGTAAATCAGTCAGAAGTGCTGCTTTTTCTTTCTTTATAAAAATCCAAGCCCAGTTTCAAGTGAAACGTCGATAGATCGCTTAAGCAGCGCGTTCGTAGCTTTCGCGGAAAAGTGCGTATTAAAAATTGATTATTTGGAGCTTGTAAATCAGTCAGCAGTGCTGCTTTTTCTTTGTTTATAAAAATCCAAGCCCAGTTTCTAGCGAAATGTCGATAGATCACTCGAGCAGCGATCTCTGAGCTTTCGCGAATGAGTGCGTATTAAAAATTGATTATTTGGAGCTTGTAAATCAGTCAGCAGTGCTGCTTTTTCTTTGTTTATAAAAATCCAAGCACAGTTTCTAGCAAAATGTCGATAGATCGCTTAAGCAGCGCGTTCGTAGCTTTCGCGGAAAAGTGCGTATTAAAAATTGGTTATTTGGAGCTTGTAAATCAGTCAGAAGTGCTGCTTTTTCTTTCTTTATAAAAATCCAAGCCCAGTTTCAAGTGAAACGTCGATAGATCGCTTAAGCAGCGCGTTCGTAGCTTTCGCGAATGAGTGCGTATTAAAAATTGATTATTTGGAGCTTGTAAATCAGTCAGCAGTGCTGCTTTTTCTTTGTTTATAAAAATCCAAGCCCAGTTTCTAGCGAAATGTCGATAGATCGCTTAAGCAGCGCGTTCGTAGCTTTCGCGGAAAAGTGCGTATTAAAAATTGGTTATTTGGAGCTTGTAAATCAGTCAGCAGTGCTGCTTTTTCTTTGTTTATAAAAATCCAAGCACAGTTTCTAGCAAAATGTCGATAGATCGCTTAAGCAGCGCGTTCGTAGCTTTCGCGGAAAAGTGCGTATTAAAAATTGGTTATTTGGAGCTTGTAAATCAGTCAGCAGTGCTGCTTTTTCTTTGTTTATAAAAATCCAAGCACAGTTTCTAGCAAAACGTCGATAGATCGCTTAAGCAGCGCGTTCGTAGCTTTCGCGGAAAAGTGCGTATTAAAAATTGTTATTTGGAGCTTGTAAATCAGTCAGAAGTGCTGCTTTTTCTTTGTTTATAAAAATCCAAGCCCAGTTTCTAGGAAACGTCGATAGATCGCTTAAGCAGCGCGTTCGTAGCTTTCGCGGAAAAGTGCGTATTAAAAATTGATTATTTGGAGCTTGTAAATCAGTCAGCAGTGCTGCTTTTTCTTTGTTTATAAAAATCCAAGCCCAGTTTCAAGTGAAACGTCGATAGATCGCTTAAGCAGCGCGTTCGTAGCTTTCGCGGAAAAGTGCGTATTAAAAATTGATTATTTGGAGCTTGTAAATCAGTCAGCAGTGCTGCTTTTTCTTTGTTTATAAAAATCCAAGCCCAGTTTCTAGCGAAATGTCGATAGATCACTCGAGCAGCGATCTCTGAGCTTTCGCGGAAAAGTGCGTATTAAAAATTGATTATTTGGAGCTTGTAAATCAGTCAGCAGTGCTGCTTTTTCTTTGTTTATAAAAATCCAAGCACAGTTTCTAGCAAAATGTCGATAGATCGCTTAAGCAGCGCGTTCGTAGCTTTCGCGGAAAAGTGCGTATTAAAAATTGATTATTTGGAGCTTGTAAATCAGTCAGCAGTGCTGCTTTTTCTTTGTTTATAAAAATCCAAGCCCAGTTTCAAGTGAAACGTCGATAGATCGCTTAAGCAGCGCGTTCGTAGCTTTCGCGGAAAAGTGCGTATTAAAAATTGATTATTTGGAGCTTGTAAATCAGTCAGCAGTGCTGCTTTTTCTTTGTTTATAAAAATCGAAGCCCAGTTTCTAGCGAAATGTCGATAGATCACTCGAGCAGCGATCTCTGAGCTTTCGCGAAAAGTGCGTATTAAAAATTGATTATTTGGAGCTTGTAAATCAGTCAGCAGTGCTGCTTTTTCTTTGTTTATAAAAATCCAAGCCCAGTTTCTAGCAAATGTCGATAGATCACTCGAGCAGCGATCTCTGAGCTTTCGCGAATGAGTGCGTATTAAAAATTGATTATTTGGAGCTTGTAAATCAGTCAGCAGTGCTGCTTTTTCTTTGTTTATAAAAATCCAAGCACAGTTTCTAGCAAAATGTCGATAGATCGCTTAAGCAGCGCGTTCGTAGCTTTCGCGGAAAAGTGCGTATTAAAAATTGGTTATTTGGAGCTTGTAAATCAGTCAGAAGTGCTGCTTTTTCTTTCTTTATAAAAATCCAAGCCCAGTTTCAAGTGAAACGTCGATAGATCGCTTAAGCAGCGCGTTCGTAGCTTTCGCGAATGAGTGCGTATTAAAAATTGATTATTTGGAGCTTGTAAATCAGTCAGCAGTGCTGCTTTTTCTTTGTTTATAAAAATCCAAGCCCAGTTTCAAGTGAAACGTCGATAGATCGCTTAAGCAGCGCGTTCGTAGCTTTCGCGGAAAAGTGCGTATTAAAAATTGATTATTTGGAGCTTGTAAATCAGTCAGCAGTGCTGCTTTTTCTTTGTTTATAAAAATCCAAGCACAGTTTCTAGCAAAATGTCGATAGATCACTCGAGCAGCGATCTCTGAGCTTTCGCGGAAAAGTGCGTATTAAAAATTGATTATTTGGAGCTTGTAAATCAGTCAGCAGTGCTGCTTTTTCTTTGTTTATAAAAATCCAAGCCCAGTTTCTAGCGAAATGTCGATAGATCACTCGAGCAGCGATTCGAGCTTTCGCGAATGAGTGCGTATTAAAATTGATTATTTGGAGCTTGTAAATCAGTCAGCAGTGCTGCTTTTTCTTTGTTTATAAAAATCCAAGCCCAGTTTCTAGCGAAATGTCGATAGATCGCTTAAGCAGCGCGTTCGTAGCTTTCGCGGAAAAGTGCGTATTAAAAATTGGTTATTTGGAGCTTGTAAATCAGTCAGAAGTGCTGCTTTTTCTTTCTTTATAAAAATCCAAGCCCAGTTTCAAGTGAAACGTCGATAGATCGCTTAAGCAGCGCGTTCGTAGCTTTCGCGAATGAGTGCGTATTAAAAATTGATTATTTGGAGCTTGTAAATCAGTCAGCAGTGCTGCTTTTTCTTTGTTTATAAAAATCCAAGCCCAGTTTCTAGCGAAATGTCGATAGATCACTCGAGCAGCGATCTCGAGCTTTCGCGAAAAGTGCGTATTAAAAATTGATTATTTGGAGCTTGTAAATCAGTCAGCAGTGCTGCTTTTTCTTTGTTTATAAAAATCCAAGCACAGTTTCTAGCAAATGTCGATAGATCGCTTAAGCAGCGCGTTCGTAGCTTTCGCGGAAAAGTGCGTATTAAAAATTGGTTATTTGGAGCTTGTAAATCAGTCAGAAGTGCTGCTTTTTCTTTCTTTATAAAAATCCAAGCCCAGTTTCAAGTGAAACGTCGATAGATCGCTTAAGCAGCGCGTTCGTAGCTTTCGCGAATGAGTGCGTATTAAAAATTGATTATTTGGAGCTTGTAAATCAGTCAGCAGTGCTGCTTTTTCTTTGTTTATAAAAATCCAAGCCCAGTTTCTAGCGAAATGTCGATAGATCGCTTAAGCAGCGCGTTCGTAGCTTTCGCGGAAAAGTGCGTATTAAAAATTGGTTATTTGGAGCTTGTAAATCAGTCAGAAGTGCTGCTTTTTCTTTCTTTATAAAAATCCAAGCCCAGTTTCAAGTGAAACGTCGATAGATCGCTTAAGCAGCGCGTTCGTAGCTTTCGCGGAAAAGTGCGTATTAAAAATTGATTATTTGGAGCTTGTAAATCAGTCAGCAGTGCTGCTTTTTCTTTGTTTATAAAAATCAAGCCCAGTTTCTAGCGAAATGTCGATAGATCACTCGAGCAGCGATCTCTGAGCTTTCGCGAATGAGTGCGTATTAAAAATTGATTATTTGGAGCTTGTAAATCAGTCAGCAGTGCTGCTTTTTCTTTGTTTATAAAAATCCAAGCCACAGTTTCTAGCAAATGTCGATAGATCGCTTAAGCAGCGCGTTCGTAGCTTTCGCGGAAAAGTGCGTATTAAAAATTGGTTATTTGGAGCTTGTAAATCAGTCAGAGTGCTGCTTTTTCTTTCTTTATAAAAATCCAAGCCCAGTTTCAAGTGAAACGTCGATAGATCGCTTAAGCAGCGCGTTCGTAGCTTTCGCGAAAGAGTGCGTATTAAAAATTGATTATTTGGAGCTTGTAAATCAGTCAGCAGTGCTGCTTTTTCTTTGTTTATAAAAATCCAAGCACAGTTTCTAGCAAAATGTCGATAGATCGCTTAAGCAGCGCGTTCGTAGCTTTCGCGGAAAAGTGCGTATTAAAAATTGGTTATTTGGAGCTTGTAAATCAGTCAGAAGTGCTGCTTTTTCTTTGTTTATAAAAATCCAAGCCCAGTTTCAAGTGAAACGTCGATAGATCGCTTAAGCAGCGCGTTCGTAGCTTTCGCGGAAAAGTGCGTATTAAAAATTGATTATTTGGAGCTTGTAAATCAGTCAGCAGTGCTGCTTTTTCTTTTTTATAAAAATCCAAGCCCAGTTTCAAGTGAAACGTCGATAGATCGCTTAAGCAGCGCGTTCGTAGCTTTCGCGGAAAGTGCGTATTAAAAATTGATTATTTGGAGCTTGTAAATCAGTCAGCAGTGCTGCTTTTTCTTTGTTTATAAAAATCAAGCCCAGTTTCTAGCGAAATGTCGATAGATCGCTAGCACGCGTCTCGTAGCTTTCGCGGAAAAGTGCGTATTAAAAATTGATTATTTGGAGCTTGTAAATCAGTCAGCAGTGCTGCTTTTTCTTTGTTATAAAAATCCAAGCCCAGTTTCTAGCGAAATGTCGATAGATCGCTTAAGCAGCGGTTCGTAGCTTTCGCGAAAAGTGCGTATTAAAAATTGGTTATTTGGAGCTTGTAAATCAGTCAGAAGTGCTGCTTTTTCTTTCTTTATAAAAATCCAAGCCCAGTTTCAAGTGAAACGTCGATAGATCGCTTAAGCAGCGCGTTCGTAGCTTTCGCGAAAAGTGCGTATTAAAAATTGGTTATTTGGAGCTTGTAAATCAGTCAGAAGTGCTGCTTTTTCTTTTTTATAAAAATCCAAGCCCAGTTCAAGGAAACGTCGATAGATCGCTTAAGCAGCGCGTTCGTAGCTTTCGCGGAAAAGTGGCGTATTAAAAATTGATTATTTGGAGCTTGTAAATCAGTCAGCAGTGCTGCTTTTTCTTTGTTTATAAAAATCCAAGCCAGTTTCTAGCGAAATGTCGATAGATCGCTTAAGCAGCGCGTTCGTAGCTTTCGCGGAAAAGTGCGTATTAAAATTGGTTATTTGGAGCTTGTAAATCAGTCAGCAGTGCTGCTTTTTCTTGTTTATAAAAATCCAAGCCCAGTTTCAAGTGAAAACGTCGATAGATCGCTTAAGCAGCGCGTTCGTAGCTTTCGCGGAAAAGTGCGTATTAAAAATTGATTATTTGGAGCTTGTAAATCAGTCAGCAGTGCTGCTTTTCTTTGTTTATAAAAATCCAAGCCCAGTTTCTAGCGAAATGTCGATAGATCACTCGAGCAGCGATCTCTGAGCTTTCGCGAATGAGTGCGTATTAAAAATTGATTATTTGGAGCTTGTAAATCAGTCAGCAGTGCTGCTTTTTCTTTGTTTATAAAAATCCAAGCCCAGTTTCTAGCGAAATGTCGATAGATCCTCAGCAGCGATCTCTAGCTTTCGCGGAAAAGTGCGTATTAAAAATTGATTATTTGGAGCTTGTAAATCAGTCAGCAGTGCTGCTTTTTCTTTGTTTATAAAAATCCAAGCCCAGTTTCTAGCGAAATGTCGATAGATCACTCGAGCAGCGATCTCTGAGCTTTCGCGAATGAGTGCGTATTAAAAATTGATTATTTGGAGCTTGTAAATCAGTCAGCAGTGCTGCTTTTCTTTGTTATAAAATCCAAGCACAGTTTCTGCAAATGTCGATAGATCGCTTAGCAGCGCGTCGTAGCTTTCGCGAAAGTGCGTATTAAAAATTGATTATTTGGAGCTTGTAAATCAGTCAGCAGTGCTGCTTTTTCTTTGTTTATAAAAATCCAAGCCCAGTTTCAGCGAAATGTCGATAGATCGCTTAAGCAGCGCGTTCGTAGCTTTCGCGGAAAAGTGCGTATTAAAAATTGATTATTTGGAGCTTGTAAATCAGTCAGCAGTGCTGCTTTTTCTTTGTTTATAAAAATCCAAGCCCAGTTTCTAAGCGAAATGTCGATAGATCGCTTAAGCAGCGCGTTCGTAGCTTTCGCGGAAAAGTGCGTATTAAAAATTGATTATTTGGAGCTTGTAAATCAGTCAGCAGTGCTGCTTTTTCTTTGTTTATAAAAATCCAAGCCCAGTTTCTAGCGAAATGTCGATAGATCACTCGAGCAGCGATTCTGAGCTTTCGCGAATGAGTGCGTATTAAAAATTGATTATTTGGAGCTTGTAAATCAGTCAGCAGTGCTGCTTTTTCTTTGTTTATAAAAATCCAAGCCCAGTTTCTAGCGAAATGTCGATAGATCACTCGAGCAGCGATTCTGAGCTTTCGCGAAAGTGCGTATTAAAAATTGATTATTGGAGCTTGTAAATCAGTCAGCAGTGCTGCTTTTTCTTTGTTTATAAAAATCCAAGCCCAGTTTCTACGAAATGTCGATAGATCACTTCGAGCAGCGATCTCTAGCTTTCGCGGAAAAGTGCGTATTAAAAATTGATTATTTGGAGCTTGTAAATCAGTCAGCAGTGCTGCTTTTTCTTTGTTTATAAAAATCCAAGCCCAGTTCTAGCGAAATGTCGATAGATCCACTCGCAGCAGCGATCTCTGAGCTTTCGCGAATGAGTGCGTATTAAAAATTGATTATTTGGAGCTTGTAAATCAGTCAGCAGTGCTGCTTTTCTTTGTTTATAAAAATCCAAGCCCAGTTCTAGCGAAATGTCGATAGATCGCTTAAGCAGCGCGTTCGTAGCTTTCGCGGAAAAGTGCGTATTAAAAATTGATTATTTGGAGCTTGTAAATCAGTCAGCAGTGCTGCTTTTTCTTTGTTTATAAAAATCCAAGCCCAGTTTCTAGCGAAATGTCGATAGATCGCTTAAGCAGCGCGTTCGTAGCTTTCGCGAAAAGTGCGTATTAAAAATTGATTATTTGGAGCTTGTAAATCAGTCAGCAGTGCTGCTTTTTCTTTGTTTATAAAAATCCAAGCCCAGTTTCTAGCGAAATGTCGATAGATCGCTTAAGCAGCGCGTTCGTAGCTTTCGCGGAAAAGTGCGTATTAAAAATTGATTATTTGGAGCTTGTAAATCAGTCAGCAGTGCTGCTTTTTCTTTGTTTATAAAAATCCAAGCCCAGTTTCTAGCGAAATGTCGATAGATCGCTCGAGCAGCGATTCGAGCTTTCGCGAATGAGTGCGTATTAAAAATTGATTATTTGGAGCTTGTAAATCAGTCAGCAGTGCTGCTTTTTCTTTGTTTATAAAAATCCAAGCCCAGTTTCTAGCGAAATGTCGATAGATCGCTTAAGCAGCGCGTTCGTAGCTTTCGCGGAAAAGTGCGTATTAAAAATTGATTATTTGGAGCTTGTAAATCAGTCAGCAGTGCTGCTTTTTCTTTGTTTATAAAAATCCAAGCCCAGTTTCAAGTGAAATGTCGATAGATCGCTTAAGCAGCGCGTTCGTAGCTTTCGCGGAAAAGTGCGTATTAAAAATTGATTATTTGGAGCTTGTAAATCAGTCAGCAGTGCTGCTTTTTCTTTGTTTATAAAAATCCAAGCCCAGTTTCTAGCGAAATGTCGATAGATCACTCGAGCAGCGATCTCTGAGCTTTCGCGAATGAGTGCGTATTAAAAATTGATTATTTGGAGCTTGTAAATCAGTCAGCAGTGCTGCTTTTTCTTTGTTTATAAAAATCCAAGCCCAGTTTCTAGCAAATGTCGATAGATCGCTTAAGCAGCGCGTTCGTAGCTTTCGCGGAAAAGTGCGTATTAAAAATTGATTATTTGGAGCTTGTAAATCAGTCAGCAGTGCTGCTTTTTCTTTGTTTATAAAAATCCAAGCCCAGTTTCTAGCGAAATGTCGATAGATCGCTTAAGCAGCGCGTTCGTAGCTTTCGCGAAAAGTGCGTATTAAAAATTGATTATTTGGAGCTTGTAAATCAGTCAGCAGTGCTGCTTTTTCTTTGTTTATAAAAATCCAAGCCCAGTTTCTAGCGAAATGTCGATAGATCGCTTAAGCAGCGCGTTCGTAGCTTTCGCGGAAAAGTGCGTATTAAAAATTGATTATTTGGAGCTTGTAAATCAGTCAGCAGTGCTGCTTTTTCTTTGTTTATAAAAATCCAAGCCCAGTTTCTAGCGAAATGTCGATAGATCGCTTAAGCAGCGCGTTCGTAGCTTTCGCGAAAAGTGCGTATTAAAAATTGATTATTTGGAGCTTGTAAATCAGTCAGCAGTGCTGCTTTTTCTTTGTTTATAAAAATCCAAGCCCAGTTTCTAGCGAAATGTCGATAGATCGCTTAAGCAGCGCGTTCGTAGCTTTCGCGAAAAGTGCGTATTAAAAATTGATTATTTGGAGCTTGTAAATCAGTCAGCAGTGCTGCTTTTTCTTTGTTTATAAAAATCCAAGCCCAGTTTCTAGCGAAATGTCGATAGATCGCTTAAGCAGCGCGTTCGTAGCTTTCGCGAAAAGTGCGTATTAAAAATTGATTATTTGGAGCTTGTAAATCAGTCAGCAGTGCTGCTTTTTCTTTGTTTATAAAAATCCAAGCCCAGTTTCTAGCGAAATGTCGATAGATCGCTTAAGCAGCGCGTTCGTAGCTTTCGCGAAAGTGCGTATTAAAAATTGATTATTTGGAGCTTGTAAATCAGTCAGCAGTGCTGCTTTTTCTTTGTTTATAAAAATCCAAGCCCAGTTTCTAGCGAAATGTCGATAGATCGCTTAAGCAGCGCGTTCGTAGCTTTCGCGAATGAGTGCGTATTAAAAATTGATTATTTGGAGCTTGTAAATCAGTCAGCAGTGCTGCTTTTTCTTTGTTTATAAAAATCCAAGCCCAGTTTCTAGCGAAATGTCGATAGATCGCTTAAGCAGCGCGTTCGTAGCTTTCGCGGAAAAGTGCGTATTAAAAATTGATTATTTGGAGCTTGTAAATCAGTCAGCAGTGCTGCTTTTTCTTTGTTTATAAAAATCCAAGCCCAGTTTCTAGCGAAATGTCGATAGATCGCTTAAGCAGCGCGTTCGTAGCTTTCGCGGAAAAGTGCGTATTAAAAATTGATTATTTGGAGCTTGTAAATCAGTCAGCAGTGCTGCTTTTTCTTTGTTTATAAAAATCCAAGCCCAGTTTCTAGCGAAATGTCGATAGATCGCTTAAGCAGCGCGTTCGTAGCTTTCGCGGAAAAGTGCGTATTAAAAATTGATTATTTGGAGCTTGTAAATCAGTCAGCAGTGCTGCTTTTTCTTTGTTTATAAAAATCCAAGCCCAGTTTCTAGCGAAATGTCGATAGATCGCTTAAGCAGCGCGTTCGTAGCTTTCGCGAAAAGTGCGTATTAAAAATTGATTATTTGGAGCTTGTAAATCAGTCAGCAGTGCTGCTTTTTCTTTGTTTATAAAAATCCAAGCCCAGTTTCTAGCGAAATGTCGATAGATCGCTTAAGCAGCGCGTTCGTAGCTTTCGCGGAAAAGTGCGTATTAAAAATTGATTATTTGGAGCTTGTAAATCAGTCAGCAGTGCTGCTTTTTCTTTGTTTATAAAAATCCAAGCCCAGTTTCTAGCGAAATGTCGATAGATCGCTTAAGCAGCGCGTTCGTAGCTTTCGCGAAAAGTGCGTATTAAAAATTGATTATTTGGAGCTTGTAAATCAGTCAGCAGTGCTGCTTTTTCTTTGTTTATAAAAATCCAAGCCCAGTTTCTAGCGAAATGTCGATAGATCGCTTAAGCAGCGATTCGTAGCTTTCGCGAAAAGTGCGTATTAAAAATTGATTATTTGGAGCTTGTAAATCAGTCAGCAGTGCTGCTTTTTCTTTGTTTATAAAAATCCAAGCCCAGTTTCTAGCGAAATGTCGATAGATCGCTTAAGCAGCGCGTTCGTAGCTTTCGCGAAAAGTGCGTATTAAAAATTGATTATTTGGAGCTTGTAAATCAGTCAGCAGTGCTGCTTTTTCTTTGTTTATAAAAATCCAAGCCCAGTTTCTAGCGAAATGTCGATAGATCGCTTAAGCAGCGATTCGTAGCTTTCGCGAAAAGTGCGTATTAAAAATTGATTATTTGGAGCTTGTAAATCAGTCAGCAGTGCTGCTTTTTCTTTGTTTATAAAAATCCAAGCCCAGTTTCTAGCGAAATGTCGATAGATCGCTTAAGCAGCGCGTTCGTAGCTTTCGCGAAAAGTGCGTATTAAAAATTGATTATTTGGAGCTTGTAAATCAGTCAGCAGTGCTGCTTTTTCTTTGTTTATAAAAATCCAAGCCCAGTTTCTAGCGAAATGTCGATAGATCGCTTAAGCAGCGCGTTCGTAGCTTTCGCGGAAAAGTGCGTATTAAAAATTGATTATTTGGAGCTTGTAAATCAGTCAGCAGTGCTGCTTTTTCTTTGTTTATAAAAATCCAAGCCCAGTTTCTAGCGAAATGTCGATAGATCGCTTAAGCAGCGCGTTCGTAGCTTTCGCGGAAAAGTGCGTATTAAAAATTGATTATTTGGAGCTTGTAAATCAGTCAGCAGTGCTGCTTTTTCTTTGTTTATAAAAATCCAAGCCCAGTTTCTAGCGAAATGTCGATAGATCGCTTAAGCAGCGATTCGTAGCTTTCGCGAATGAGTGCGTATTAAAAATTGATTATTTGGAGCTTGTAAATCAGTCAGCAGTGCTGCTTTTTCTTTGTTTATAAAAATCCAAGCCCAGTTTCTAGCGAAATGTCGATAGATCGCTTAAGCAGCGCGTTCGTAGCTTTCGCGAAAAGTGCGTATTAAAAATTGATTATTTGGAGCTTGTAAATCAGTCAGCAGTGCTGCTTTTTCTTTGTTTATAAAAATCCAAGCCCAGTTTCTAGCGAAATGTCGATAGATCGCTTAAGCAGCGCGTTCGTAGCTTTCGCGAAAAGTGCGTATTAAAAATTGATTATTTGGAGCTTGTAAATCAGTCAGCAGTGCTGCTTTTTCTTTGTTTATAAAAATCCAAGCCCAGTTTCTAGCGAAATGTCGATAGATCGCTTAAGCAGCGCGTTCGTAGCTTTCGCGGAAAAGTGCGTATTAAAAATTGATTATTTGGAGCTTGTAAATCAGTCAGCAGTGCTGCTTTTTCTTTGTTTATAAAAATCCAAGCCCAGTTTCTAGTGAAATGTCGATAGATCGCTTAAGCAGCGCGTTCGTAGCTTTCGCGGAAAAGTGCGTATTAAAAATTGATTATTTGGAGCTTGTAAATCAGTCAGCAGTGCTGCTTTTTCTTTGTTTATAAAAATCCAAGCCCAGTTTCTAGCGAAATGTCGATAGATCACTCGAGCAGCGATCTCTGAGCTTTCGCGAATGAGTGCGTATTAAAAATTGATTATTTGGAGCTTGTAAATCAGTCAGCAGTGCTGCTTTTTCTTTGTTTATAAAAATCCAAGCCCAGTTTCTAGCGAAATGTCGATAGATCACTCGAGCAGCGATCTCTGAGCTTTCGCGAATGAGTGCGTATTAAAAATTGATTATTTGGAGCTTGTAAATCAGTCAGCAGTGCTGCTTTTTCTTTGTTTATAAAAATCCAAGCCCAGTTTCTAGCGAAATGTCGATAGATCGCTTAAGCAGCGCGTTCGTAGCTTTCGCGAAAAGTGCGTATTAAAAATTGATTATTTGGAGCTTGTAAATCAGTCAGCAGTGCTGCTTTTTCTTTGTTTATAAAAATCCAAGCCCAGTTTCTAGCGAAATGTCGATAGATCGCTTAAGCAGCGCGTTCGTAGCTTTCGCGAAAAGTGCGTATTAAAAATTGATTATTTGGAGCTTGTAAATCAGTCAGCAGTGCTGCTTTTTCTTTGTTTATAAAAATCCAAGCCCAGTTTCTAGCGAAATGTCGATAGATCGCTTAAGCAGCGCGTTCGTAGCTTTCGCGGAAAAGTGCGTATTAAAAATTGATTATTTGGAGCTTGTAAATCAGTCAGCAGTGCTGCTTTTTCTTTGTTTATAAAAATCCAAGCCCAGTTTCTAGCGAAATGTCGATAGATCGCTTAAGCAGCGCGTTCGTAGCTTTCGCGAAAAGTGCGTATTAAAAATTGATTATTTGGAGCTTGTAAATCAGTCAGCAGTGCTGCTTTTTCTTTGTTTATAAAAATCCAAGCCCAGTTTCTAGCGAAATGTCGATAGATCGCTTAAGCAGCGCGTTCGTAGCTTTCGCGGAAAAGTGCGTATTAAAAATTGATTATTTGGAGCTTGTAAATCAGTCAGCAGTGCTGCTTTTTCTTTGTTTATAAAAATCCAAGCCCAGTTTCTAGCGAAATGTCGATAGATCGCTTAAGCAGCGCGTTCGTAGCTTTCGCGAAAAGTGCGTATTAAAAATTGATTATTTGGAGCTTGTAAATCAGTCAGCAGTGCTGCTTTTTCTTTGTTTATAAAAATCCAAGCCCAGTTTCTAGCGAAATGTCGATAGATCGCTTAAGCAGCGCGTTCGTAGCTTTCGCGAAAAGTGCGTATTAAAAATTGATTATTTGGAGCTTGTAAATCAGTCAGCAGTGCTGCTTTTTCTTTGTTTATAAAAATCCAAGCCCAGTTTCTAGCGAAATGTCGATAGATCGCTTAAGCAGCGCGTTCGTAGCTTTCGCGAAAAGTGCGTATTAAAAATTGATTATTTGGAGCTTGTAAATCAGTCAGCAGTGCTGCTTTTTCTTTGTTTATAAAAATCCAAGCCCAGTTTCTAGCGAAATGTCGATAGATCGCTTAAGCAGCGCGTTCGTAGCTTTCGCGAAAAGTGCGTATTAAAAATTGATTATTTGGAGCTTGTAAATCAGTCAGCAGTGCTGCTTTTTCTTTGTTTATAAAAATCCAAGCCCAGTTTCTAGCGAAATGTCGATAGATCGCTTAAGCAGCGCGTTCGTAGCTTTCGCGAAAAGTGCGTATTAAAAATTGATTATTTGGAGCTTGTAAATCAGTCAGCAGTGCTGCTTTTTCTTTGTTTATAAAAATCCAAGCCCAGTTTCTAGCAAAATGTCGATAGATCGCTTAAGCAGCGCGTTCGTAGCTTTCGCGGAAAAGTGCGTATTAAAAATTGATTATTTGGAGCTTGTAAATCAGTCAGCAGTGCTGCTTTTTCTTTGTTTATAAAAATCCAAGCCCAGTTTCTAGCGAAATGTCGATAGATCGCTTAAGCAGCGCGTTCGTAGCTTTCGCGAAAAGTGCGTATTAAAAATTGATTATTTGGAGCTTGTAAATCAGTCAGCAGTGCTGCTTTTTCTTTGTTTATAAAAATCCAAGCCCAGTTTCTAGCGAAATGTCGATAGATCACTCGAGCAGCGATCTCTGAGCTTTCGCGAATGAGTGCGTATTAAAAATTGATTATTTGGAGCTTGTAAATCAGTCAGCAGTGCTGCTTTTTCTTTGTTTATAAAAATCCAAGCCCAGTTTCTAGCAAAATGTCGATAGATCGCTTAAGCAGCGCGTTCGTAGCTTTCGCGGAAAAGTGCGTATTAAAAATTGATTATTTGGAGCTTGTAAATCAGTCAGCAGTGCTGCTTTTTCTTTGTTTATAAAAATCCAAGCCCAGTTTCTAGCGAAATGTCGATAGATCGCTTAAGCAGCGCGTTCGTAGCTTTCGCGAAAAGTGCGTATTAAAAATTGATTATTTGGAGCTTGTAAATCAGTCAGCAGTGCTGCTTTTTCTTTGTTTATAAAAATCCAAGCCCAGTTTCTAGCGAAATGTCGATAGATCGCTTAAGCAGCGCGTTCGTAGCTTTCGCGAAAAGTGCGTATTAAAAATTGATTATTTGGAGCTTGTAAATCAGTCAGCAGTGCTGCTTTTTCTTTGTTTATAAAAATCCAAGCCCAGTTTCTAGCGAAATGTCGATAGATCGCTCGAGCAGCGATTCTGAGCTTTCGCGAATGAGTGCGTATTAAAAATTGATTATTTGGAGCTTGTAAATCAGTCAGCAGTGCTGCTTTTTCTTTGTTTATAAAAATCCAAGCCCAGTTTCTAGCGAAATGTCGATAGATCGCTTAAGCAGCGCGTTCGTAGCTTTCGCGAAGAAGTGCGTATTAAAAATTGATTATTTGGAGCTTGTAAATCAGTCAGCAGTGCTGCTTTTTCTTTGTTTATAAAAATCCAAGCCCAGTTTCAAGTGAAACGTCGATAGATCGCTTAAGCAGCGCGTTCGTAGCTTTCGCGGAAAAGTGCGTATTAAAAATTGATTATTTGGAGCTTGTAAATCAGTCAGCAGTGCTGCTTTTTCTTTGTTTATAAAAATCCAAGCCCAGTTTCTAGCGAAATGTCGATAGATCACTCGAGCAGCGATCTCTGAGCTTTCGCGAATGAGTGCGTATTAAAAATTGATTATTTGGAGCTTGTAAATCAGTCAGCAGTGCTGCTTTTTCTTTGTTTATAAAAATCCAAGCCCAGTTTCTAGCGAAATGTCGATAGATCGCTTAAGCAGCGCGTTCGTAGCTTTCGCGAAAAGTGCGTATTAAAAATTGATTATTTGGAGCTTGTAAATCAGTCAGCAGTGCTGCTTTTTCTTTGTTTATAAAAATCCAAGCCCAGTTTCTAGCGAAATGTCGATAGATCGCTTAAGCAGCGCGTTCGTAGCTTTCGCGGAAAAGTGCGTATTAAAAATTGATTATTTGGAGCTTGTAAATCAGTCAGCAGTGCTGCTTTTTCTTTGTTTATAAAAATCCAAGCCCAGTTTCTAGCGAAATGTCGATAGATCGCTCGAGCAGCGATCTCGAGCTTTCGCGAATGAGTGCGTATTAAAAATTGATTATTTGGAGCTTGTAAATCAGTCAGCAGTGCTGCTTTTTCTTTGTTTATAAAAATCCAAGCCCAGTTTCTAGCGAAATGTCGATAGATCGCTTAAGCAGCGCGTTCGTAGCTTTCGCGGAAAAGTGCGTATTAAAAATTGATTATTTGGAGCTTGTAAATCAGTCAGCAGTGCTGCTTTTTCTTTGTTTATAAAAATCCAAGCCCAGTTTCTAGTGAAACGTCGATAGATCGCTTAAGCAGCGCGTTCGTAGCTTTCGCGGAAAAGTGCGTATTAAAAATTGATTATTTGGAGCTTGTAAATCAGTCAGCAGTGCTGCTTTTTCTTTGTTTATAAAAATCCAAGCCCAGTTTCTAGCGAAATGTCGATAGATCACTCGAGCAGCGATCTCTGAGCTTTCGCGAATGAGTGCGTATTAAAAATTGATTATTTGGAGCTTGTAAATCAGTCAGCAGTGCTGCTTTTTCTTTGTTTATAAAAATCCAAGCCCAGTTTCTAGCGAAATGTCGATAGATCGCTTAAGCAGCGCGTTCGTAGCTTTCGCGAAAAGTGCGTATTAAAAATTGATTATTTGGAGCTTGTAAATCAGTCAGCAGTGCTGCTTTTTCTTTGTTTATAAAAATCCAAGCCCAGTTTCTAGCGAAATGTCGATAGATCACTCGAGCAGCGATCTCTGAGCTTTCGCGAATGAGTGCGTATTAAAAATTGATTATTTGGAGCTTGTAAATCAGTCAGCAGTGCTGCTTTTTCTTTGTTTATAAAAATCCAAGCCCAGTTTCTAGCGAAATGTCGATAGATCGCTTAAGCAGCGCGTTCGTAGCTTTCGCGGAAAAGTGCGTATTAAAAATTGATTATTTGGAGCTTGTAAATCAGTCAGCAGTGCTGCTTTTTCTTTGTTTATAAAAATCCAAGCCCAGTTTCTAGCGAAATGTCGATAGATCGCTTAAGCAGCGATCTCGTAGCTTTCGCGAATGAGTGCGTATTAAAAATTGATTATTTGGAGCTTGTAAATCAGTCAGCAGTGCTGCTTTTTCTTTGTTTATAAAAATCCAAGCCCAGTTTCTAGCGAAATGTCGATAGATCGCTTAAGCAGCGCGTTCGTAGCTTTCGCGGAAAAGTGCGTATTAAAAATTGATTATTTGGAGCTTGTAAATCAGTCAGCAGTGCTGCTTTTTCTTTGTTTATAAAAATCCAAGCCCAGTTTCTAGTGAAATGTCGATAGATCGCTTAAGCAGCGCGTTCGTAGCTTTCGCGAATGAGTGCGTATTAAAAATTGATTATTTGGAGCTTGTAAATCAGTCAGCAGTGCTGCTTTTTCTTTGTTTATAAAAATCCAAGCCCAGTTTCTAGCGAAATGTCGATAGATCGCTTAAGCAGCGCGTTCGTAGCTTTCGCGGAAAAGTGCGTATTAAAAATTGATTATTTGGAGCTTGTAAATCAGTCAGCAGTGCTGCTTTTTCTTTGTTTATAAAAATCCAAGCCCAGTTTCTAGCGAAACGTCGATAGATCGCTTAAGCAGCGCGTTCGTAGCTTTCGCGAAAAGTGCGTATTAAAAATTGATTATTTGGAGCTTGTAAATCAGTCAGCAGTGCTGCTTTTTCTTTGTTTATAAAAATCCAAGCCCAGTTTCTAGCGAAATGTCGATAGATCGCTTAAGCAGCGCGTTCGTAGCTTTCGCGGAAAAGTGCGTATTAAAAATTGATTATTTGGAGCTTGTAAATCAGTCAGCAGTGCTGCTTTTTCTTTGTTTATAAAAATCCAAGCCCAGTTTCAAGTGAAACGTCGATAGATCGCTTAAGCAGCGCGTTCGTAGCTTTCGCGGAAAAGTGCGTATTAAAAATTGATTATTTGGAGCTTGTAAATCAGTCAGCAGTGCTGCTTTTTCTTTGTTTATAAAAATCCAAGCCCAGTTTCTAGCGAAATGTCGATAGATCACTCGAGCAGCGATCTCTGAGCTTTCGCGAATGAGTGCGTATTAAAAATTGATTATTTGGAGCTTGTAAATCAGTCAGCAGTGCTGCTTTTTCTTTGTTTATAAAAATCCAAGCCCAGTTTCTAGCGAAATGTCGATAGATCGCTTAAGCAGCGCGTTCGTAGCTTTCGCGGAAAAGTGCGTATTAAAAATTGATTATTTGGAGCTTGTAAATCAGTCAGCAGTGCTGCTTTTTCTTTGTTTATAAAAATCCAAGCCCAGTTTCTAGTGAAATGTCGATAGATCGCTTAAGCAGCGCGTTCGTAGCTTTCGCGAAAAGTGCGTATTAAAAATTGATTATTTGGAGCTTGTAAATCAGTCAGCAGTGCTGCTTTTTCTTTGTTTATAAAAATCCAAGCCCAGTTTCTAGCGAAATGTCGATAGATCACTCGAGCAGCGATCTCTGAGCTTTCGCGAATGAGTGCGTATTAAAAATTGATTATTTGGAGCTTGTAAATCAGTCAGCAGTGCTGCTTTTTCTTTGTTTATAAAAATCCAAGCCCAGTTTCTAGCGAAATGTCGATAGATCACTCGAGCAGCGATCTCTGAGCTTTCGCGAATGAGTGCGTATTAAAAATTGATTATTTGGAGCTTGTAAATCAGTCAGCAGTGCTGCTTTTTCTTTGTTTATAAAAATCCAAGCCCAGTTTCTAGCGAAATGTCGATAGATCGCTTAAGCAGCGCGTTCGTAGCTTTCGCGGAAAAGTGCGTATTAAAAATTGATTATTTGGAGCTTGTAAATCAGTCAGCAGTGCTGCTTTTTCTTTGTTTATAAAAATCCAAGCCCAGTTTCTAGCGAAATGTCGATAGATCGCTTAAGCAGCGCGTTCGTAGCTTTCGCGAATGAGTGCGTATTAAAAATTGATTATTTGGAGCTTGTAAATCAGTCAGCAGTGCTGCTTTTTCTTTGTTTATAAAAATCCAAGCCCAGTTTCTAGCGAAATGTCGATAGATCGCTTAAGCAGCGCGTTCGTAGCTTTCGCGGAAAGTGCGTATTAAAAATTGATTATTTGGAGCTTGTAAATCAGTCAGCAGTGCTGCTTTTTCTTTGTTTATAAAAATCCAAGCCCAGTTTCTAGCGAAATGTCGATAGATCGCTCGAGCAGCGATTCTAGCTTTCGCGAAAAGTGCGTATTAAAAATTGATTATTTGGAGCTTGTAAATCAGTCAGCAGTGCTGCTTTTTCTTTGTTTATAAAAATCCAAGCCCAGTTTCTAGCGAAATGTCGATAGATCGCTTAAGCAGCGCGTTCGTAGCTTTCGCGGAAAAGTGCGTATTAAAAATTGATTATTTGGAGCTTGTAAATCAGTCAGCAGTGCTGCTTTTTCTTTGTTTATAAAAATCCAAGCCCAGTTTCTAGTGAAATGTCGATAGATCGCTTAAGCAGCGCGTTCGTAGCTTTCGCGAAAAGTGCGTATTAAAAATTGATTATTTGGAGCTTGTAAATCAGTCAGCAGTGCTGCTTTTTCTTTGTTTATAAAAATCCAAGCCCAGTTTCTAGCGAAATGTCGATAGATCGCTCGAGCAGCGATCTCGTGAGCTTTCGCGAAAAGTGCGTATTAAAAATTGATTATTTGGAGCTTGTAAATCAGTCAGCAGTGCTGCTTTTTCTTTGTTTATAAAAATCCAAGCCCAGTTTCTAGCGAAATGTCGATAGATCGCTTAAGCAGCGCGTTCGTAGCTTTCGCGAAAAGTGCGTATTAAAAATTGATTATTTGGAGCTTGTAAATCAGTCAGCAGTGCTGCTTTTTCTTTGTTTATAAAAATCCAAGCCCAGTTTCTAGCGAAATGTCGATAGATCGCTTAAGCAGCGCGTTCGTAGCTTTCGCGGAAAAGTGCGTATTAAAAATTGGTTATTTGGAGCTTGTAAATCAGTCAGCAGTGCTGCTTTTTCTTTGTTTATAAAAATCCAAGCCCAGTTTCTAGCGAAATGTCGATAGATCGCTTAAGCAGCGCGTTCGTAGCTTTCGCGGAAAAGTGCGTATTAAAAATTGATTATTTGGAGCTTGTAAATCAGTCAGCAGTGCTGCTTTTTCTTTGTTTATAAAAATCCAAGCACAGTTTCTAGCGAAATGTCGATAGATCGCTTAAGCAGCGCGTTCGTAGCTTTCGCGAATGAGTGCGTATTAAAAATTGATTATTTGGAGCTTGTAAATCAGTCAGCAGTGCTGCTTTTTCTTTGTTTATAAAAATCCAAGCCCAGTTTCTAGCGAAATGTCGATAGATCACTCGAGCAGCGATCTCTGAGCTTTCGCGAATGAGTGCGTATTAAAAATTGATTATTTGGAGCTTGTAAATCAGTCAGCAGTGCTGCTTTTTCTTTGTTTATAAAAATCCAAGCCCAGTTTCTAGCGAAATGTCGATAGATCGCTTAAGCAGCGCGTTCGTAGCTTTCGCGAAAAGTGCGTATTAAAAATTGATTATTTGGAGCTTGTAAATCAGTCAGCAGTGCTGCTTTTTCTTTGTTTATAAAAATCCAAGCCCAGTTTCTAGCGAAATGTCGATAGATCGCTTAAGCAGCGCGTTCGTAGCTTTCGCGAAAAGTGCGTATTAAAAATTGATTATTTGGAGCTTGTAAATCAGTCAGCAGTGCTGCTTTTTCTTTGTTTATAAAAATCCAAGCCCAGTTTCTAGCGAAATGTCGATAGATCGCTTAAGCAGCGCGTTCGTAGCTTTCGCGAAAAGTGCGTATTAAAAATTGATTATTTGGAGCTTGTAAATCAGTCAGCAGTGCTGCTTTTTCTTTGTTTATAAAAATCCAAGCCCAGTTTCTAGCGAAATGTCGATAGATCGCTCGAGCAGCGCGTTCGTAGCTTTCGCGAATGAGTGCGTATTAAAAATTGATTATTTGGAGCTTGTAAATCAGTCAGCAGTGCTGCTTTTTCTTTGTTTATAAAAATCCAAGCCCAGTTTCTAGCGAAATGTCGATAGATCGCTTAAGCAGCGCGTCTCGTAGCTTTCGCGGAAAAGTGCGTATTAAAAATTGATTATTTGGAGCTTGTAAATCAGTCAGCAGTGCTGCTTTTTCTTTGTTTATAAAAATCCAAGCCCAGTTTCTAGCGAAATGTCGATAGATCACTCGAGCAGCGATTCGTGAGCTTTCGCGAATGAGTGCGTATTAAAAATTGATTATTTGGAGCTTGTAAATCAGTCAGCAGTGCTGCTTTTTCTTTGTTTATAAAAATCCAAGCCCAGTTTCTAGCGAAATGTCGATAGATCGCTTAAGCAGCGCGTTCGTAGCTTTCGCGGAAAGTGCGTATTAAAAATTGATTATTTGGAGCTTGTAAATCAGTCAGCAGTGCTGCTTTTTCTTTGTTTATAAAAATCCAAGCCCAGTTTCAAGTGAAATGTCGATAGATCGCTTAAGCAGCGCGTTCGTAGCTTTCGCGGAAAAGTGCGTATTAAAAATTGATTATTTGGAGCTTGTAAATCAGTCAGCAGTGCTGCTTTTTCTTTGTTTATAAAAATCCAAGCCCAGTTTCTAGCGAAATGTCGATAGATCACTCGAGCAGCGATCTCTGAGCTTTCGCGAATGAGTGCGTATTAAAAATTGATTATTTGGAGCTTGTAAATCAGTCAGCAGTGCTGCTTTTTCTTTGTTTATAAAAATCCAAGCCCAGTTTCTAGCGAAATGTCGATAGATCGCTTAAGCAGCGCGTTCGTAGCTTTCGCGGAAAAGTGCGTATTAAAAATTGATTATTTGGAGCTTGTAAATCAGTCAGCAGTGCTGCTTTTTCTTTGTTTATAAAAATCCAAGCCCAGTTTCTAGCGAAACGTCGATAGATCGCTTAAGCAGCGCGTTCGTAGCTTTCGCGGAAAAGTGCGTATTAAAAATTGATTATTTGGAGCTTGTAAATCAGTCAGCAGTGCTGCTTTTTCTTTGTTTATAAAAATCCAAGCCCAGTTTCTAGCGAAATGTCGATAGATCACTCGAGCAGCGATCTCTGAGCTTTCGCGAATGAGTGCGTATTAAAAATTGATTATTTGGAGCTTGTAAATCAGTCAGCAGTGCTGCTTTTTCTTTGTTTATAAAAATCCAAGCCCAGTTTCTAGCGAAATGTCGATAGATCGCTTAAGCAGCGCGTTCGTAGCTTTCGCGAAAAGTGCGTATTAAAAATTGATTATTTGGAGCTTGTAAATCAGTCAGCAGTGCTGCTTTTTCTTTGTTTATAAAAATCCAAGCCCAGTTTCTAGCGAAATGTCGATAGATCGCTTAAGCAGCGCGTTCGTAGCTTTCGCGAAAAGTGCGTATTAAAAATTGATTATTTGGAGCTTGTAAATCAGTCAGCAGTGCTGCTTTTTCTTTGTTTATAAAAATCCAAGCCCAGTTTCTAGCGAAATGTCGATAGATCGCTTAAGCAGCGCGTTCGTAGCTTTCGCGAAAAGTGCGTATTAAAAATTGATTATTTGGAGCTTGTAAATCAGTCAGCAGTGCTGCTTTTTCTTTGTTTATAAAAATCCAAGCCCAGTTTCTAGTGAAATGTCGATAGATCGCTTAAGCAGCGCGTTCGTAGCTTTCGCGAAAGTGCGTATTAAAAATTGATTATTTGGAGCTTGTAAATCAGTCAGCAGTGCTGCTTTTTCTTTGTTTATAAAAATCCAAGCCCAGTTTCTAGCGAAATGTCGATAGATCGCTTAAGCAGCGCGTTCGTAGCTTTCGCGAATGAGTGCGTATTAAAAATTGATTATTTGGAGCTTGTAAATCAGTCAGCAGTGCTGCTTTTTCTTTGTTTATAAAAATCCAAGCCCAGTTTCTAGCGAAATGTCGATAGATCGCTTAAGCAGCGCGTTCGTAGCTTTCGCGAAAGTGCGTATTAAAAATTGATTATTTGGAGCTTGTAAATCAGTCAGCAGTGCTGCTTTTTCTTTGTTTATAAAAATCCAAGCCCAGTTTCTAGCGAAATGTCGATAGATCGCTCGAGCAGCGATCTCTGAGCTTTCGCGAATGAGTGCGTATTAAAAATTGATTATTTGGAGCTTGTAAATCAGTCAGCAGTGCTGCTTTTTCTTTGTTTATAAAAATCCAAGCCCAGTTTCTAGCGAAATGTCGATAGATCGCTTAAGCAGCGCGTTCGTAGCTTTCGCGGAAAAGTGCGTATTAAAAATTGATTATTTGGAGCTTGTAAATCAGTCAGCAGTGCTGCTTTTTCTTTGTTTATAAAAATCCAAGCCCAGTTTCTAGCGAAATGTCGATAGATCGCTTAAGCAGCGCGTTCGTAGCTTTCGCGGAAAAGTGCGTATTAAAAATTGATTATTTGGAGCTTGTAAATCAGTCAGCAGTGCTGCTTTTTCTTTGTTTATAAAAATCCAAGCCCAGTTTCTAGCGAAATGTCGATAGATCGCTTAAGCAGCGCGTTCGTAGCTTTCGCGAATGAGTGCGTATTAAAAATTGATTATTTGGAGCTTGTAAATCAGTCAGCAGTGCTGCTTTTTCTTTGTTTATAAAAATCCAAGCCCAGTTTCTAGCGAAATGTCGATAGATCGCTTAAGCAGCGCGTTCGTAGCTTTCGCGAAAAGTGCGTATTAAAAATTGATTATTTGGAGCTTGTAAATCAGTCAGCAGTGCTGCTTTTTCTTTGTTTATAAAAATCCAAGCCCAGTTTCTAGCGAAATGTCGATAGATCACTCGAGCAGCGATCTCTGAGCTTTCGCGAATGAGTGCGTATTAAAAATTGATTATTTGGAGCTTGTAAATCAGTCAGCAGTGCTGCTTTTTCTTTGTTTATAAAAATCCAAGCCCAGTTTCTAGCGAAATGTCGATAGATCGCTTAAGCAGCGCGTTCGTAGCTTTCGCGAAAAGTGCGTATTAAAAATTGATTATTTGGAGCTTGTAAATCAGTCAGCAGTGCTGCTTTTTCTTTGTTTATAAAAATCCAAGCCCAGTTTCTAGCGAAATGTCGATAGATCGCTTAAGCAGCGCGTTCGTAGCTTTCGCGAATGAGTGCGTATTAAAAATTGATTATTTGGAGCTTGTAAATCAGTCAGCAGTGCTGCTTTTTCTTTGTTTATAAAAATCCAAGCCCAGTTTCTAGCGAAATGTCGATAGATCGCTCGAGCAGCGATCTCTGAGCTTTCGCGAATGAGTGCGTATTAAAAATTGATTATTTGGAGCTTGTAAATCAGTCAGCAGTGCTGCTTTTTCTTTGTTTATAAAAATCCAAGCCCAGTTTCTAGCGAAATGTCGATAGATCGCTTAAGCAGCGCGTTCGTAGCTTTCGCGGAAGTGCGTATTAAAAATTGATTATTTGGAGCTTGTAAATCAGTCAGCAGTGCTGCTTTTTCTTTGTTTATAAAAATCCAAGCCCAGTTTCTAGCGAAATGTCGATAGATCGCTTAAGCAGCGCGTTCGTAGCTTTCGCGGAAAAGTGCGTATTAAAAATTGATTATTTGGAGCTTGTAAATCAGTCAGCAGTGCTGCTTTTTCTTTGTTTATAAAAATCCAAGCCCAGTTTCTAGCGAAATGTCGATAGATCGCTCGAGCAGCGATCTCGAGCTTTCGCGAATGAGTGCGTATTAAAAATTGATTATTTGGAGCTTGTAAATCAGTCAGCAGTGCTGCTTTTTCTTTGTTTATAAAAATCCAAGCCAGTTTCTAGCGAAATGTCGATAGATCGCTTAAGCAGCGCGTTCGTAGCTTTCGCGGAAAAGTGCGTATTAAAAATTGATTATTTGGAGCTTGTAAATCAGTCAGCAGTGCTGCTTTTTCTTTGTTTATAAAAATCCAAGCCCAGTTTCAAGTGAAACGTCGATAGATCGCTTAAGCAGCGCGTTCGTAGCTTTCGCGGAAAAGTGCGTATTAAAAATTGATTATTTGGAGCTTGTAAATCAGTCAGCAGTGCTGCTTTTTCTTTGTTTATAAAAATCCAAGCCCAGTTTCTAGCGAAATGTCGATAGATCACTCGAGCAGCGATCTCTGAGCTTTCGCGAATGAGTGCGTATTAAAAATTGATTATTTGGAGCTTGTAAATCAGTCAGCAGTGCTGCTTTTTCTTTGTTTATAAAAATCCAAGCCCAGTTTCTAGCGAAATGTCGATAGATCGCTTAAGCAGCGCGTTCGTAGCTTTCGCGGAAAAGTGCGTATTAAAAATTGATTATTTGGAGCTTGTAAATCAGTCAGCAGTGCTGCTTTTTCTTTGTTTATAAAAATCCAAGCCCAGTTTCTAGCGAAATGTCGATAGATCGCTTAAGCAGCGCGTTCGTAGCTTTCGCGAAAAGTGCGTATTAAAAATTGATTATTTGGAGCTTGTAAATCAGTCAGCAGTGCTGCTTTTTCTTTGTTTATAAAAATCCAAGCCCAGTTTCTAGCGAAATGTCGATAGATCGCTTAAGCAGCGCGTTCGTAGCTTTCGCGGAAAAGTGCGTATTAAAAATTGATTATTTGGAGCTTGTAAATCAGTCAGCAGTGCTGCTTTTTCTTTGTTTATAAAAATCCAAGCCCAGTTTCTAGCGAAATGTCGATAGATCGCTTAAGCAGCGCGTTCGTAGCTTTCGCGAAAAGTGCGTATTAAAAATTGATTATTTGGAGCTTGTAAATCAGTCAGCAGTGCTGCTTTTTCTTTGTTTATAAAAATCCAAGCCCAGTTTCTAGCGAAATGTCGATAGATCGCTTAAGCAGCGCGTTCGTAGCTTTCGCGAAAAGTGCGTATTAAAAATTGATTATTTGGAGCTTGTAAATCAGTCAGCAGTGCTGCTTTTTCTTTGTTTATAAAAATCCAAGCCCAGTTTCAAGTGAAACGTCGATAGATCGCTTAAGCAGCGCGTTCGTAGCTTTCGCGGAAAAGTGCGTATTAAAAATTGATTATTTGGAGCTTGTAAATCAGTCAGCAGTGCTGCTTTTTCTTTGTTTATAAAAATCCAAGCCCAGTTTCTAGCGAAATGTCGATAGATCACTCGAGCAGCGATCTCTGAGCTTTCGCGAATGAGTGCGTATTAAAAATTGATTATTTGGAGCTTGTAAATCAGTCAGCAGTGCTGCTTTTTCTTTGTTTATAAAAATCCAAGCCCAGTTTCTAGCGAAATGTCGATAGATCGCTTAAGCAGCGCGTTCGTAGCTTTCGCGAAAAGTGCGTATTAAAAATTGATTATTTGGAGCTTGTAAATCAGTCAGCAGTGCTGCTTTTTCTTTGTTTATAAAAATCCAAGCCCAGTTTCTAGTGAAATGTCGATAGATCGCTTAAGCAGCGCGTTCGTAGCTTTCGCGAAAAGTGCGTATTAAAAATTGATTATTTGGAGCTTGTAAATCAGTCAGCAGTGCTGCTTTTTCTTTGTTTATAAAAATCCAAGCCCAGTTTCTAGCGAAATGTCGATAGATCACTCGAGCAGCGATCTCTGAGCTTTCGCGAATGAGTGCGTATTAAAAATTGATTATTTGGAGCTTGTAAATCAGTCAGCAGTGCTGCTTTTTCTTTGTTTATAAAAATCCAAGCCCAGTTTCTAGCGAAATGTCGATAGATCGCTCGAGCAGCGATCTTGAGCTTTCGCGAATGAGTGCGTATTAAAAATTGATTATTTGGAGCTTGTAAATCAGTCAGCAGTGCTGCTTTTTCTTTGTTTATAAAAATCCAAGCCCAGTTTCTAGCGAAATGTCGATAGATCGCTTAAGCAGCGCGTTCGTAGCTTTCGCGGAAAAGTGCGTATTAAAAATTGATTATTTGGAGCTTGTAAATCAGTCAGCAGTGCTGCTTTTTCTTTGTTTATAAAAATCCAAGCCCAGTTTCTAGCGAAATGTCGATAGATCACTCGAGCAGCGATCTCTGAGCTTTCGCGAATGAGTGCGTATTAAAAATTGATTATTTGGAGCTTGTAAATCAGTCAGCAGTGCTGCTTTTTCTTTGTTTATAAAAATCCAAGCCCAGTTTCTAGCAAATGTCGATAGATCGCTTAAGCAGCGCGTTCGTAGCTTTCGCGGAAAAGTGCGTATTAAAAATTGATTATTTGGAGCTTGTAAATCAGTCAGCAGTGCTGCTTTTTCTTTGTTTATAAAAATCCAAGCCCAGTTTCAAGCGAAACGTCGATAGATCGCTTAAGCAGCGCGTTCGTAGCTTTCGCGGAAAAGTGCGTATTAAAAATTGATTATTTGGAGCTTGTAAATCAGTCAGCAGTGCTGCTTTTTCTTTGTTTATAAAAATCCAAGCCCAGTTTCTAGCGAAATGTCGATAGATCACTCGAGCAGCGATCTCTGAGCTTTCGCGAATGAGTGCGTATTAAAAATTGATTATTTGGAGCTTGTAAATCAGTCAGCAGTGCTGCTTTTTCTTTGTTTATAAAAATCCAAGCACAGTTTCTAGCAAAATGTCGATAGATCGCTTAAGCAGCGCGTTCGTAGCTTTCGCGGAACAGTGCGTATTAAAAATTGATTATTTGGAGCTTGTAAATCAGTCAGCAGTGCTGCTTTTTCTTTGTTTATAAAAATCCAAGCCCAGTTTCAAGTGAAACGTCGATAGATCGCTTAAGCAGCGCGTTCGTAGCTTTCGCGAAAAGTGCGTATTAAAAATTGATTATTTGGAGCTTGTAAATCAGTCAGCAGTGCTGCTTTTTCTTTGTTTATAAAAATCCAAGCACAGTTTCTAGCGAAATGTCGATAGATCGCTAAGCAGCGCGTTCGTAGCTTTCGCGGAAAAGTGCGTATTAAAAATTGATTATTTGGAGCTTGTAAATCAGTCAGCAGTGCTGCTTTTTCTTTGTTTATAAAAATCCAAGCCCAGTTTCAAGTGAAACGTCGATAGATCGCTTAAGCAGCGCGTTCGTAGCTTTCGCGAAAAAGTGCGTATTAAAAATTGATTATTTGGAGCTTGTAAATCAGTCAGCAGTGCTGCTTTTTCTTTGTTTATAAAAATCCAAGCCCAGTTTCTAGCGAAATGTCGATAGATCACTCGAGCAGCGATTCGTAGCTTTCGCGAAAAGTGCGTATTAAAAATTGATTATTTGGAGCTTGTAAATCAGTCAGCAGTGCTGCTTTTTCTTTGTTTATAAAAATCCAAGCCCAGTTTCTAGCGAAATGTCGATAGATCGCTTAAGCAGCGATTCGAGCTTTCGCGAAATGAGTGCGTATTAAAAATTGATTATTTGGAGCTTGTAAATCAGTCAGCAGTGCTGCTTTTTCTTTGTTTATAAAAATCCAAGCCCAGTTTCTAGCGAAATGTCGATAGATCGCTTAAGCAGCGCGTTCGTAGCTTTCGCGAAAAGTGCGTATTAAAAATTGATTATTTGGAGCTTGTAAATCAGTCAGCAGTGCTGCTTTTTCTTTGTTTATAAAAATCCAAGCCCAGTTTCTAGCGAAATGTCGATAGATCACTCGAGCAGCGATCTCTGAGCTTTCGCGAATGAGTGCGTATTAAAAATTGATTATTTGGAGCTTGTAAATCAGTCAGCAGTGCTGCTTTTTCTTTGTTTATAAAAATCCAAGCCCAGTTTCTAGCGAAATGTCGATAGATCGCTTAAGCAGCGCGTTCGTAGCTTTCGCGGAAAAGTGCGTATTAAAAATTGATTATTTGGAGCTTGTAAATCAGTCAGCAGTGCTGCTTTTTCTTTGTTTATAAAAATCCAAGCCCAGTTTCAAGTGAAACGTCGATAGATCGCTTAAGCAGCGCGTTCGTAGCTTTCGCGAAAAAGTGCGTATTAAAAATTGATTATTTGGAGCTTGTAAATCAGTCAGCAGTGCTGCTTTTTCTTTGTTTATAAAAATCCAAGCCCAGTTTCTAGCGAAATGTCGATAGATCACTCGAGCAGCGATCTCTGAGCTTTCGCGAAAAGTGCGTATTAAAAATTGATTATTTGGAGCTTGTAAATCAGTCAGCAGTGCTGCTTTTTCTTTGTTTATAAAAATCCAAGCACAGTTTCTAGCAAAATGTCGATAGATCGCTCGAGCAGCGATCTCTGTAGCTTTCGCGAATGAGTGCGTATTAAAAATTGATTATTTGGAGCTTGTAAATCAGTCAGCAGTGCTGCTTTTTCTTTGTTTATAAAAATCCAAGCCCAGTTTCTAGCGAAATGTCGATAGATCGCTTAAGCAGCGCGTTCGTAGCTTTCGCGAAAAGTGCGTATTAAAAATTGATTATTTGGAGCTTGTAAATCAGTCAGCAGTGCTGCTTTTTCTTTGTTTATAAAAATCCAAGCCCAGTTTCTAGCGAATGTCGATAGATCGCTCGAGCAGCGATCTCTGAGCTTTCGCGAATGAGTGCGTATTAAAAATTGATTATTTGGAGCTTGTAAATCAGTCAGCAGTGCTGCTTTTTCTTTGTTTATAAAAATCCAAGCCCAGTTTCTAGCGAAATGTCGATAGATCACTCGAGCAGCGATTCTGAGCTTTCGCGAAATGAGTGCGTATTAAAAATTGATTATTTGGAGCTTGTAAATCAGTCAGCAGTGCTGCTTTTTCTTTGTTTATAAAAATCCAAGCCCAGTTTCTAGCGAAATGTCGATAGATCGCTTAAGCAGCGCGTTCGTAGCTTTCGCGGAAAAGTGCGTATTAAAAATTGATTATTTGGAGCTTGTAAATCAGTCAGCAGTGCTGCTTTTTCTTTCTTTATAAAAATCCAAGCCCAGTTTCAAGTGAAACGTCGATAGATCGCTTAAGCAGCGCGTTCGTAGCTTTCGCGGAAAAGTGCGTATTAAAAATTGATTATTTGGAGCTTGTAAATCAGTCAGCAGTGCTGCTTTTTCTTTGTTTATAAAAATCCAAGCCCAGTTTCTAGCGAAAATGTCGATAGATCACTCGAGCAGCGATCTCTGAGCTTTCGCGAAAAGTGCGTATTAAAAATTGATTATTTGGAGCTTGTAAATCAGTCAGCAGTGCTGCTTTTTCTTTGTTTATAAAAATCCAAGCCCAGTTTCTAGCGAAATGTCGATAGATCGCTTAAGCAGCGCGTTCGTAGCTTTCGCGAAAAGTGCGTATTAAAAATTGGTTATTTGGAGCTTGTAAATCAGTCAGCAGTGCTGCTTTTTCTTTGTTTATAAAAATCCAAGCCCAGTTTCAAGCGAAATGTCGATAGATCGCTTAAGCAGCGCGTTCGTAGCTTTCGCGGAAAAGTGCGTATTAAAAATTGATTATTTGGAGCTTGTAAATCAGTCAGCAGTGCTGCTTTTTCTTTGTTTATAAAAATCCAAGCCCAGTTTCTAGCGAAATGTCGATAGATCACTCGAGCAGCGATCTCTGAGCTTTCGCGAATGAGTGCGTATTAAAAATTGATTATTTGGAGCTTGTAAATCAGTCAGCAGTGCTGCTTTTTCTTTGTTTATAAAAATCCAAGCACAGTTTCTAGCAAATGTCGATAGATCGCTTAAGCAGCGCGTTCGTAGCTTTCGCGGAAAAGTGCGTATTAAAAAATTGGTTATTTGGAGCTTGTAAATCAGTCAGCAGTGCTGCTTTTTCTTTCTTTATAAAAATCCAAGCCCAGTTTCAAGTGAAACGTCGATAGATCGCTTAAGCAGCGCGTTCGTAGCTTTCGCGGAAAAGTGCGTATTAAAATTGATATATTGGAGCTTGTAAATCAGTCAGCAGTGCTGCTTTTTCTTTGTTTATAAAAATCCAAGCCCAGTTTCTAGAAATGTCGATAGATCGCTTA